>NC_044031.1:318579047-318645359 GCF_901765095.1 Microcaecilia unicolor | reverse complement strand
GTGGCACTACTTTCCTAGTAACTTGCAAAGTAATGTTAGCAACAATGGCCATGGTAATATTCTACACACTGTTAGCATTCTGTTTTTATGTCTACCACAGTACACCCATCTAGAACCAGAACAATGTAGTGGATCTTAGAAGATGTACTAGTTGATTTGAGGTTCCTTCCTGACTAGAGAGTTGCATGGAGACAGAAATTCACCCGTCCCTGCCTGTCACCACTGGAATCTCCTCCATCCCATGTGCTAAAATAACCCGACTTGTGGTAAAATAACCCAACTTAAGAGTAGCCCATGTTGATAACTTCCCTTCTCTGTGCTTATAGGGCTTTCAATGCTATCAACCATATCCATTAAGTTTTTAGTGCTATTATATTGCTAAGCTAGCTTAGAAACACAAGGAAACAATAGGTAGGCTGACCTGGCACTACACTTCCGCGGGAACCCTGCAGGACCTGTGTTCACCCACAGAGCAGAAGGATCCACAAGAGTCCCGTGGACCTGGAGGGGATCCCCTCCAGGAACCGCGGGATTCCTGCTTACCCTGTTCCCGTGCCGTCATCTTCTTAATGTGGATATTAAGAAGATGACGGCACCACTTGCGGCACATTGTATTGAAAAGAACCACACTTTTGAGTCTCTAAAGTGTGTGGTTCTACAACAAGTCTAACATCAGAGAGGGAGAGAGAAAACTCTTGTTGTTGCAGCAAGAACAGAGGTGGATCTACCGCTTACAGACACTTCATCCAGATGGGCTTAACTCGAGGATCGAGTGGAACCAGTTTTTTTGAATGATGTGAACGTTTACAGACTATATCTTTAAGAGCTGGAGCATTGAATCTCTCTCTCTACATTCCTGATGGCAGTCTATAAGAGGATGCTGTGTTGAAAGCGTGTGACATCAGCATTATAAAAACCACACGTCATATTGAGTTTTGACCGGACTAAGGGAACAGGACTGAGCAGCAAAGTGAGGCGTTATGATAAAGTTTGTGGTGAGAGTGAGGTATAGTAAGGAAACAATTGTTGAAACAAGTGTGCTCTTTTGCAGAAGACAGTCGAGTACGCCACGGACCCTGAAGCAGGAATCGAAACCTTGGCCAAAGTTGGCCATGGGCAGTTATACGAGACTGAGCAGCTGCAGAGATAAGTTCAATTTTAACATTATAAGTCTGGTTAAATTGAATAAAGTAAAACTAATGTTAAAGAACAGTTGAGGTTTTTATGCCAGTGATGAGTGAGGGGGCTCCTTAAGGTTGACTAAGTGATTAACAACGGAGTGACCCCCAATACCTATTGAGGCTTTTCCTCCATTTTCATAAACATCACTACATTGAGAAGGGATCAGATTGAGTTGATTAGTTAGTATATATAAATGAAACATCAAAGCATTTCAGTGACAGTCTAACAGGATGAGGGTGAGACAGGGTGAGTCGGGTGGATGAGGGGCAGGGAGATATGCATGGAGACAGGAGGGTGACAAAGCAGTACAGTTTTATGGTTTATAATTATTATTACTATCATTTGTATAGCGCTACCAGACGCACGCAGCGCTGAACATCTGACACAAAGAGACAGTCCCTGCTCAAAAGAGCTTACAATCTAAATAATACAGACAGACAAGACAGATACGGGTGATGAAAAGTAATGGGTAATGAAGTAATAGGTGATGAAGAGTAATGGGTGAGAAGAAAGGAAGGGACAAGGGGAGGGCAACTGAGTAGTAGCTAGGAGGTAAAAGCAGCAGTGAAGACGTGGGTTTTATAATGGTCTAGAAAACCCAGATCTTTGTTAAGTCCTGTCTGGTGGGTATCAAAATATTTAATCATTCTGACTTCAAAGGTCTTACGTTCCTGTATTGTTTTAAAGTTCCCTTTTAGGATTCTTACCATAAAATCACTGGTACAGTGTTCTGGTTTTATAAAGTGTTGCCCCACAGAGATGACATCCTGGTTGGTACTGGCATTTTTCATATGGTATCTATGTAAATTAAATCTCTTCTTTAGCATCTGACTTGTTTCTCCAATGTAGAACCCTTCACTGCATTTTTTACACTGAATGATATATACCACATTGGAAGATGAGCATGTGAAAGATTCCATAATGTTGAATATTTTTCCTTTGTGAATGACCGTGGGGTCCTGTGAAATGTTTTGGCATAGTTTGCAGCTGGATATATTGCAAGGATGTGTGCCATTCTCTTCTTTTTGAGTCTGTGTTGGGAGCTTACTTCTAATTAGCTTGTGTTTTAAGTTGGGTGGCTGTCGGAAGGCCAGGCTTAGTGGGGATGGGAATATCTCTTTCAGTAATTCATCCTCCTGGAGTAGAGGCTGTAGATCTTTTATGATTTTTCTTAATTTTTTCAGCTCTGGGTTGTATGTCACTATAAGGGGGATTCTGTCTGTGGCTTTCTTTTCTTTGTACTGTAGCAGTTTTTCCCTGGGTGTTTTGAGGGAGGAGGCATATGTACAAACATCCATATACAAGAAACCCACAGACAAATGCAGCTACCTCCACAACTCCAGCTTCCACCCTTCACAGACAAAAAGATCCATTATTTACAGCCAAACCATCAGGTACCACCGTATCTGCTCCGACCAAGGGGACAGAGACATACAACTCGGAATCCTGACTGCATCCTTCAAACAGAAAGGTTACAACCTCAAAATAATTTCCAAGAATATTGCCTCCTCCCTCAAAACACCCTAGAGGAAGGAAGGGACAGGGGAGATATGATATAAATACTTTTCCAGAGAAGGGGGAAACGGTAAAACTAGAGGACATGAAATGAGGTTGCAGGGTGGTACACTTAGGAGTAATGTCAGGAAATTCTTTTTCACGGAGTGGTGGTCGATACTTGGAATGCCCTCCCAGGGGAGGTAGTAGAGACAAAAACGGCGACAGAATTCAAAAAGGCATGGGATAAACACAGAGGATCTCTAGTTAGAAAATGGATGGTATCAAAAAACAAAACTTAAATGGTTACATGTGTTGATATGTCAAGTGGTGCTTAGATGGCGACTCCAGCTCTGAAGAACTATGTACAAGTCTGCCTGGCACTGGCCTTAGTACAAGTCTGTGTCCCATATATGGCAATCCTGTTCAGGATGGGCTGGAGTGGGCTACGACAGCAACTGCAGTAGTTGGTTCGTAAGGACAGTGCCATGTAGACTTCTACGGTCTATGTCTCAGAAATGCCAAATACTGACCATGATCAAGTATTTTAAATCACATTCATTGTTTGTTTAATCATAAATTGATAATGAGTGTGACTGTTGGTAAGACTGGATGGACCTTTCAGGTCTTTATATGTCATCATTTACAGTCTGGCCGATATTCAGCACTATTTAACCAGTCAGAAACAGCCACTGACCGGTTGAGCAGTGTTTCGGCGTCTAACTGTTAATATTCATTGCGAGATAACTGGTTAACTCTGCTGAATATTCATGGTCAGTGCCAAAAGATAACTGACTATATCGCATGATAACTGGCAATATTCAGTGCTGACTGGCTAAGTTTAGCAGCCAAAATCGGACCGCCTAAATAGCATTCCTATCTTTGGCCAATATAACCTTAACTGGCCAACGCTGAATATTCACTTAGCTGGTTATGTTTGAGCCAGCTAAAACAAACCCCAGATATGCAATGCCCGTCACCAGAAACAGCCTGGTATTGAATAAGAGGGGTCAGTACCGATCGAGGTACTTATGCGGGCTGTTTCCGCAGTCTGAATATTGGGCCCAATGTTATTATGTTAAAAGAATGGGATCAAAACAAAATTTAAATGATCTTCACACTTTAAACAAGAAGTGGAGGGATATAACCTGTACAGAGTGCATGTGCGTTTTACTATACAATACTGGCTCAACTGCAAGTGCTCCAAGATGGCAAAGTGCAGGTGTTTCTCACTGCTAAAGATGCGCGAGAGAAACTTGTATTGGTATTAGGAGGTCAGCGACTGCCACACCAGGAATCTGCAACTTAACTATCCCACTGCTGGAATTGTGAGCATGTTGGCAGTGGAAACACCTCACCCACCCCCAACATTGCTAATTTGACTATGGTCCTGTCTGTGAACTGGCCTTCTTTCTTTCTACATCTGGATGATGTTATGGCCAAACCGCTAGCATATGCCTCTAAACTAATGGCTACATTCTCTGTAATTTTATGAGCTGGAAATAACAGATTTGGAGTTCTTTGCAGACTATGTTGATCGGTTTGCCACAGGGATTTAGACATCACTATCCATATGAATCAAGAGAGGGAATCACTTCTTCTCGTAGAGGGACTATTTGGATCCTTGCTATACAACGCAACCCCTGCCATTTTTCTTTTTCTTTCTCACGTGATGATTTTATACAGTGAATCTGATCAGATATGAACTATACTACAGTGTATGGTACGGCTTGATTGTTCTTACATTTGACCACTATATGTGCCTTAAGACTGACAAATGTAGTATAGTAGGGTTCTATGATTAGTTATAGTTAGGAGTGAACATGAACAGAGGGAAAGAGTGAAGGTAACATTTCAGAAAGAAGCTTAACAGCTGTGGCTGGGATTGTACCCAATCATCTGGTTGCTGTACTGGGACTAGGATATGGAGGGAGTGGAGGACCTGAGGGGGTTCAACATATGTGAAACATAATGTACAGAATATCTTTGAAAGCTGGGGTAAGGGGGAGGGATGGGGGAAGAGGGGAGGGGGGACATCTGAGTTAGCGGAAGATGAAGAAGAGAAACAAGACCCACTGTGTATACATATCTTTGACACTGGGGTGGGGGACTGGGTATCTGACATTAAGTGAGAGTTAGATATCTAACATTTACTGTTGCAAATGAAATAATAATAATAGCTACTTGATATCTAGTAACATGAATGCTCAATTGGAACATATTTGGTATTTGTTCTGCAATCAAAGAGATATAAAATTCTAACAGAAAGAAGACACATCTGGCCTGTCTTCAGGAAACTTAGTTAGATGATGAAGACCATCAAAAATTACAGGAGAGAATGGATTAGAGTTACTACAGCTTCTTCAAAAGAGTGGCAAGCTGGGGTGACTATACTGTTGGTAAAGCCTTTAATTGTAAAGTGGAACCTATAGTGTCTGACCTAGAGGGCTGCTATGTGCTAGAAGTTCTGTCCTGGCAGGGTCAGAAGACACTCAATGCAAATATTTATTATCCCCATGTCAGGTAACAATTCCTTTTGGAAGTCATAAATAAATGTTTGGCCATGGAGATTTCCCAGTATATCTCTATGGAGACTTTAATATGACTATGGACCCTGCTAGAACAGGATATCAGGGCTGTAGGGGTAAAAGCCCCTGCACAATATAGCCAGTGTATTACAGAGCCTGATTATGCCAGACCTGTGGGACATCCTGATCCTATACAACTCACAGAATATGCAGTGCTCTATGCTCTAATAAAAGAAAGACTTTTGCCCAGTCGTGCCTTTCTGAAGAAAGAAGCCTGTGACTCTGTTGGAACTGACTAGATGGCAACCTGGTAGATGCAAGCAACAAGATTCCGAATGTGGGCAATATAATAAGGATCCTCAGTCATATCGACCCAGCCTGCCTGGAGCCCGGAATTCAAGGGAAAACCTCCAGAGTAACTTCTTAAGACATACCTGTTATTTCTTTAGTCACAACAAAAGGGAACAGATCAAACACCTTCTGTGATGCTATCAAATCATCAGAGACACTGCTGTCAAAACAGCACTACCTATGGCAAGAGATAACCTACCAACACTACCCAAACTACTCCTTTTTTCATCTCATATGATCATCAGCAGAACACTTTAGAGCATCAGATTTCCAGCAACAGCTGAAGGTATAGAGAGAATGCTACCTGAGGCAAGGTAAATACCTGCTGTTCAAGTCATCCTTGAGAAGGAAGAGAATTACACCACCTACCTAGGTTGTATAAGTCAACGTCTTTAATCACATAAGTACATAAGTAATGCCACACTGGGAAAAGACCAAGGGTCCATCGAGCCCAGCATCCTGTCCACGACAGCGGCCAATCCAGGCCAAGGGCAGCTGGTAAGCTTCCCAAACGTACAAACATTCTATACATGTTATTTCTGGAATTATGGATTCTTCCCCAAGTCCATTTAGTAGCGGTTTACGGATTTGTCCTTTAGGAAACCATCTAACCCCTTTTAAAACTCTGCCAAGCTAACCCGCCTTCACCACGTTCTCCGGCAACGAATTCCAGAGTTTAATTACACGTTGGGTGAAAAACATTTTCTCCGATTTTGTTTTAAATTTACTACACTGTAGTTTCATCGCATGCCTCCTAGTCCTAGTATTTTTGGAAAGCGTGAACAGACGCTTCACATCCACCTGTTCCACTCCACTCATTATTTTATATACCTCTATCATGTCTCCCCTCAGCCGTCTCTTCTCCAAGCTGAAAAGCCCTAGCCTCCTTAGTCTTTCTTCATAGGGAAGTCGTCCCATCCCCGCTATCATTTTAGTCGCCCTTCGCTGCACCTTTTCCAATTCCACTATATCTTTCTTGAGATGCGGCGACCAGAATTGACACAATACTCAAGGTGCAGTCGCACCATGGAGCGATATAACGGCATTATAACATCCTCACACCTGTTTTCCATACCTTTCCTAATAATACCCACATTCTATTCGCTTTCCGAGCCGCAGCAGCACACTGAGCAGAAGGTTTCAGTGTATTATCGACGATGACACCCAGATCCCTTTCTTGGTCCGTAACTCCTAATGTGGAATCTTGTATGACGTAGCTATAATTCGGGGGGTTTTTTCCCACATGCATCACCTTGCACTTTGCTCATATTAAACGTCATCTGCCATTTAGCCGCCCAGTCTCCCAGTCTTGTAAGGTCCTTCTGTAATTTTTCACAATCCTGTCACGAGTTAACAACTTTGAATAAATTGGTGTCATCAGCAAATTTAATTACCATCGCTAGTTACTCCATTTCTAAATCATTTATAAATATATTGAAAAGCAGCGGTCCTAGCACAGACCCCTGAGGAACCCCACTAACTACCCTTCGCCATTGTGAATACTGCCCATTTAACCCCACTCTCTGTTTCCTATCCTTCAACCAATTTTTAATACACAATAGGACTTTTCCTCCTATCCCATGACCCTCCAATTTCCTCTGTAGCCTTTCATGAGGTACCTTGTCAAACGCCTTTTAAAAATCCAGATACACAACATCAACCGGCTCCCCTTTGGTCCACATGTTTGTTTACCTCCTTCAAAGAATTGAAGTAAATTGGTCAGGCAAGATTTCCCCACACAAAAGCCGTGCTGACTCGGTTTCAGTAATCCATGTCCTCGGATGTGCTCTGTAATTTTGTTTTTAATAATAGCCTCTACCATTTTCCCCGGCACTGACGTCAGACTCACCGGTCTATAATTTCCCAGAATCTCCCCTGGAACCTTTTTAAAAATGGGCGTTACATTGGCCACACTCCAATCTTCCGGTACCATGCTCGATTTTAAGGATAAATTGCATATCACTAGCAGTAGCTCCACAAGCTCATTTTTCAGTTCTATCAGTACTCTAGGATGAATACCATCCGGTCCAGGAGATTTGCTACTCTTCAGTTTTGCTGAACTGCCCCATTACGTCCTCCAGGTTTACCGTGAAGTCAGTAAGTTTCTCCGACTCGTCCGCTTGAAATATCATTTCCGGACACCGGTATCCCACCCAATCTTCCTCGTGAAGACCGAAGCAAAGAATTCATTCAATCTCTCCGCTACGTCTTTGTCTTCCTTGATCGCCCCCTTTTACCCTCGGTCATCCAATGGCCCAACTGATTCTTTTGCCGGCTTCCTGCTTTTAATATACCGAAAAAAATTTTTACTAGTTTTTTTTGCCTCTAATGCTATCTTTTTTTCGTAATCCCTCTTGGCCTTCTTTATCTGCGCCTTGCATTTGCTTTGACACTCCTTATGCTGCTTCTTGTTATTTTCGGATGGTTCCTTCTTCCATTTTCTGAAGGCGTTTCTTTTAGCCCTAATAGCTTCCTTCACCTCACTTTTCAACCAGGCCGGCTTCTTTTGGAGTTCCATATAAGCATAATCGCCAATTCTGCCAGGGGACACAGGGGGCAGTTTCCATAGGGCGAGCATGTGTTCGATTCCAATTGGAGTGGAGGAGTGGCCTAGTGGTTAGGGTGGTGGACTTTGGTCCTGGGGAACTGAGTTCGATTCCCACTTCAGGCACAGGCAGCTCCTTGTGACTCTGGGCAAGTCACTTAAACCCTCCATTGCCCATGTAAGCCGCACTGAGCCTGCCACGAGTAGGAAAGCGCGGGGTACAAATGTAACAAAAAATAAAATAAATACCAGACATTTTCATTTTGGCATTTAAAGAATTTTTTCTAATATTTTGTTTCTGTACATCCTTACCTATATTCTATCCTTGGAAATAAATCAATTTGTTATTGTTCTTAGTTACGTGAATCCTCATAGTTTATCAGTGTATATGCAGAGGGATATAGAATAGGAGACGTGGTTTTATTCCAGAGTGCTGTTCGATCTGCATGTCTTTGTTCTAAACTGCTCAGAAGGGGTCAGTGTGATTACTGGAATTTCCCTCACAGGGCCCTTGAATTGTTCTTCATGGAGACATTACTGCTTATATGGCAAAACACTCACAAAACGAATTTGCAAAGAAATGTACGTTATATTAGCCAATCCCACAAGACTTAATAAGAACAATCTGTTGGAAGTGCAGACCACTTTAAATTCAATATTACATGCCAGGACAAAGAAGTGTAATACATATTACAAATATAACCTTTATGTTTGTTCGTTCTCTCCCTAGAGCCTCTCCTCTGAACAATCAATGGTGATGAGCAGATCACAGGGATTGATATTAACGGGCACCAAATTAAAGCACTGACTTATGCAGATGATATATTCGTGTTTTTGACATCTCCACAAAACTGCAGCACTTGTTGCATCTTCTAGAGGATTTTGGTAGTTTCTTTGGTTTTGAGCTTAACTTAACGAAATCCAAAGCTCTCCCTTTGCCACTGGCTGTTCATCGGGAATGACAGGGGCTTTTCCGCTTGTCTGAGACTCAGCTTTGAAATACCTAGGGGTCCTATTGCCCCTAGACATGACAACTCTGTACCAGTCAAATGTCCAGCCTCTTTTACATGACACATGGCTGAGATTGCACCTCTGGAGGTCTATCCTCTTACACTGTGGGGTTGCATTCACCTATTTAATATGATCCTGGCTCTATACATTCAATTGTTACCCTTGTTTCTTAGGCATAAAGAGGAACAGGCATTAAGGAAGTTACTGCAACAATATTTGTTGAGGAAAAAACCTCACATGCCTTTCGCATTAATTCAGACTCCCAAGGAGTATGGTGATATGGGGTTATTAAACATTCAATATGTAACGGTGGCCGGTGGAATGCGACATATTAATGACTGGTTTAGAGGGACTGACCATTATTCATTTACATGTTTAGAAACCCAACTTGCTTCCAGGAGTGTACTTCAGTCAAATACTGCACAAAACTTGTGTGTTGCCCATGGGCTCTTTACAGGCCTATCGATCTTTTTAAGACTGCTAGAGAGGTTTGGAGAGGGATCTGTTGCAGGCATCGTTTTTTCTGCACAGATCACCCCTTGTCTCTCTTTATGTGACAATTCAGGTTTTTCTCCTGGACAGGGTAGTAGCCTCTTTTCTTTTGGAGCTACTCTGGGACTTCATTATATTAGCCAGGTTATTACAAAAGAAGGTCGCTTGAAATCATTTGCTCAGTTGCGGCGTGAGTTCCAGGTTCCTCCTTTGCCTATGTGCAACTCCATCATTATCTGGCTTGTCTACCATGGACAGACCTCACAGAGGATGTCCAAGATACCTTGGCAGAGGCTTACGCCCTGGGGTCCCAGCAGTTGGTGCCTTTGAAATTTCACCATTGGTAATTGAAGGACACCACACTTAAATAGGAGTTTGCTAGCCTAGCTACAAAATGGTCTCATGACCTTTAATTTGGAGTTAATGGCTGTTATCGCACCTTTGTGCTCACTATCCACAAACATTACACATCCATGCTACATAGAGAACTGTTATACAAGTTTGCGTTGTATTCTCTCCTTACAGCGCATGTAAAGCATCTATCACTCAGAGGGACACTTGTTTAAATGTGGAGTATCACAAACTACCTTAGGACATATATTTTGGCACTGTGAAAAGGTGACTACATTTTGGAAAGCTATAATACAAGCTTTATGGTCCTATTGGTCTTGCTCGGTGAGTTACAATCCTTGCATTCCTTTTGGGTACTATATTTGTACTGATCTTGTCCCTAAGGGTTTCAAAAATTTTCTTCATCTAGCCATTTTGTTTGGCCTCAAGGCTATCCTCATTACTTGACTTGAACCCTTTGGCTCCAAACTTCAACACTGACGCTTACTTTTAATTCACCAAATGAGGATGGAATGGCAAGGGATTCCCTCTTTTGACAGCATTGCAGGGAAGTGGTTTCAAGAGACTTGGGAGACCTTTTCCTGACTTTGCCTCTAGGAGCACACAGTTCTTTGTTGAATACATAGTCGGATGGATCTATATTATTAATGTTCTTTAGATTCCAGATGCAGAACATGAGCTTTTGGGTTAGGGTGAGAGAGGAGGGGAAGGAGGACATTTCTGCTCATTACAAAATTCTGCTCTACCTATGGAAGTGCTCTTGTATTTGTACAATATTTTTCTGTTCATTGAACGTTAACAATAAAAATGATTTAAATATAACCTTTATGTTTTTGAAAACAAATCAGAGACTTTATTGGCATGAATGATCCATCCATGAGGGGAGCTTAAGGGAAAGGGAAGGGAATGGGACTTAATATACCGTCTTTCTGTGGTTTTTCCAACTACATTCAAAGCGGTTTACATTATATACAGGTACTTATTTGTACCTGGGACAATGGAGGATTAAGTGACTTGCCCAGAGTCACAAGGAGCTGCAGTGGGAATTGAACCCAGTTCCCCAGGATCAAAGTCTGCTGCACTAACCACTAGGCTACTCCTCCACGTACATAAATTCTATACTGGGCTCCTGTACAAGACCTAAAGAGATCCTTAATTATTTTGTTCAGTGCTTTACAAAACTATATAAGGCCCCTAATCTAATGGCACCACTAGAGAGATATAATTTTGACAGACTGGGCCTAACAAAACATTGCTCAATTGCCCTATTACAAAAATGGAAATTCAAACTGTGATCCATTCCCTACATCTGAATAAAACGGCAGGACCAGATGCATTCTTTGGGGAATTTTTCCATCTTTTAGAAACTCAGTTGAGTGAACCTTTAGAAGTATACTACACATAGGTCATATAAAATTATTCAGCATTTTTGGACAGAGGTGTGTCAAAATATCTTTTGAATTACGAAAATGTGCTTATAATTTGTTCCTCAACTATTTCTATTTAATGACTATTCCACTATTAGATCCTTGACACCAGCAGCTGTGAAAGAATTACTATTTCATATGCTATTGATGACAAGAAAGAGCATTTTAATCCAATTGAGACAAGATTATTTACTATAATGCAGCGGTTGAATTTAGTATATGCAACGACAGTATTGTAGAGGTACAGAGTAGGTTGGAACAATCCACGAAAAGTGTGCTAAATTTCAAAAGATTTAGGAGCCAATGTGGTTGGATATGTCTGTCAGGCACACAGTTGGGTCTTGAATTAATAATGAGGAGGGAGGAAGGGAGTAGTTTTATCCTTTCAAATCCTGTGTAACTAACACCATAAGATTTGGCTTATATTTCTGTTATTAGAGGAGTGATAAGATGGTGGGAAGAAAGGGGAGGTAAAATAAAATAACCTACATAAAATGTGTTATGTTAATCCTTGAAAAGATGTAATTAGTATTTTTACTTTTTATGAAGGGATGAGATTTGATATACTGCCTTTCAGTGGTTACAATCAAAGTAATTTACATATTATATACAGATACTTATTTTGTACTTGGGGCAATGGAGGGTTAAGTGACTTATCCAGAGTCACAAGGAGCTGTAGTGGGAATCTACCCCAGTTCTCCTGGTTCTCAGTCCACTGCATTAACCATTAGGCTACCCCTCTACTTTATGGCTACTGGACCAGATTACATTGTATTCAATGACTGCTTTAATGCTGTGTACCTTTGTTTAACCCTCTATTCAAAGTGCATCACTTGGAGCAATCGTTTTCCAGTACTGTCAATACTTATACTATATACAGTTACAGATGTGACAGGATTACGTGTGAGAAATTGCATCAAATTTCTAGATACAAATCAAACAATATGAACATACTCTCAAACTGAGAAAAGATTAAAATCTACTATACGGGACTTTTTTTTTTTATTTGCATTCAAACTCCACCATAAAGCCATTACAAGCGAGGACTTTCTCTACAACAATCTCCTTCACGTATGTACACATTTAGCTGTACAGCACTAAGGGCAATCAGCGGATAATTACCATCCTAGAACCAATAGCAATGTATCAGAAACAGAACATTGAAAACACTTCTAAGTGAACAGAGGAATTATATTGTCTCTTGCCGTTATTTTTTTTTCTTGCCTCGTATTCCTTTACATAAGGTTTAAATCAGTTAACCTCGATCCAGAAGATATTTCAAATTAATGCACGAAGAAGGATGGCTTTATCATAAGTATTTCCTTTTCACCAGTGTTTGACTCTCGTCTACTGCTATGAAATGTGATCTGACTGCAAATCCAGCCAACTGTGGAAAGCTTGTGATATTGTCGTTTTTATCATTATTTTCAAGCAAGCATGCACAGCTCATATGAGCACTGAAAGGAATATCAGAACATGATACTCTCTAATGCATTTTCCATTTCCAGAGCCACGTTTTGTTGTTCATATCAAATTAGATTGTCTCTCATTTTTATTGTAACACTGCCTCAATGTGATTAAGCTCCACGGTTGAAGCTTTTCTGCAGAGATATATGTCTATAAACCTAGTTAAGAGGGCCAAGTTACAGGCAGCAGCTTTAACATTAAATCAAGGGCCAGCCATGTCGCACAGTAATTAACACAGAACTGGAAAAGTAGATTTCACTAAACTTCCTCTGTCCAGCACTCACCGTGCAACTGTGAGCAAAATACATACCAGATCTTCAAACATATCCTAAGTTCTTTTGGACAGTCACAGTGTAGTCTTATGAAAGATATTATCTAGAGGGCTTCTTGTTTTTCAGTTGTAGCTGGAAAACCCTGATTGAAAACCCCAGTGGGATTTAAGGTTAAAACAAACAAAAAACTCCTGAAAATTCTACTTCCTCAGGTGCTCTGATGTTATCTGGTTGCTGCCACTGCAGCCTGATGTCATAGGAGTAGGATCTGCCTGTTTTTCCCCTCCACTCCAGCAGACGCAAGAACCACCACCTCAAAGCACTTTCTTCTCTTCATCATGTGGCCCTTAATAAATATCAACTGCATGGTGCATGGACTCCTGATCTGGCTGTTTTAAGTCTTTCAAGATTTAAGCTTGCCAGACTTATTCATTTATTTAAAAATTTCTAGTCTACCCACAACTAGGCGGATCACAAATCAACATACATAATAAAAACAAAACAATAACAGGCACTTAATTAAATACTCAAAATAAAACAAACAAATCAGCCCCATGCATGTTCAAACAAATATGTCTTTAGTAGCTTACTGAACTCTACTGCTACACAGTAAAGTAACCTGGTAATTTGTTCCAGATTTGTGGAACTGCTATAGTAAATTTAGTGTTCTGTGTATTAGCATATGCCACAGTTTGCAGTTTAGCATTCGCCAAAAACTTCAAATTTTCAGACCTCAAGGATCTGACTGGATGGTATTCCTGAATTATATCTTTAAGTATCGAGGAACACAGAGTACAGTGCCCAGTGTACCAACCGTACCACCTTGTACTGTACTCGAGTGTGAACTGGCAACCAGTGCAAAGCGCAGAAGATTGGAGATACATGCTCAAACCTGGACACATCTGCCAACAATCGAGCAGAGGCATTTTGTATCACCTGCAATGCCTGTATCTTTGATTTTTGGCAAATCCAAATACAGCGCATTGAAGAAATCAATACATTATACCACAAAATTTTGTACCACAGACCAAAAATCACATTGCAGCAACACAGGCCGCAAAACTTAGCTAATAAATGAAGCTGAAAAAATGTTTACTGAACCACCAGCAATAATTGACTCTTCGTAGACAAAAAAGGGTCTAAAATCACGCCTAACACACGCATACATTCCTTTACTGGCAACACAAAATCACACAAATTCACAGACTGGAATTGTAATAAATCCTCATTCCTTCCTACAAACATCAGTTCTACTAAAATTTAAAACTAATCTATTTGAACACATCCATTTGTACACCGCAAACATACAATCACCCAATCGTTTAATCAATCCTGTAAAACCTCCTTGAACTGGAAAAAAAGTGTACATCATCAGTACAGATCACAGATCCTATACTCTCTACCTGCAGAGTCCTAAAAACTCTACCCAATGAAGCCATATAAATGTTAAACAATAAGGCAGAGAATGCAGAGCCTTGTGGCACTCCCTTAGTAACTGACTTCATTGTAGATACCTCTCCCTTACTAATAACTTGCATCTGATGACCCTTCAAAAAAGAAGCAAACCACTTCCACACTGCATCTCCTATCCCTTTTCGTTTAAGCTTTGATAGCAAGAGATCAATATCAACTGTGTCAAACGCTGATGACACATCCAGAAAGCCAAAACAAAATTTATGACCTTCATCAACCCCTGCTTTAATACATCTAAAGAGGACAACAACAGAGTCTCAATGCTATGTCCTTCCCTAAAACCATATTGACAATTATCCAAACACTGTGTCAGCTCTACACATTCCATCAATTGGTGAAGAAGAATCTTTCAATGACCTTCAATATTATAGGAACCCCAGTGATCAGTCTATAGTTACTTAACTATGATACATCTAAATGATCACCCTTTAAAAGTGGTTTAACTGTAGAAATCTTACATTTTCCTAGCACTATCCCAGATAACAATTTCTCCATAATCACAGATAAAGTTGGAGCTACTGCTGAAGCCAGACTCCCCTTATAACTGCAGTTGAACAAGGATCAATCAAAGATTTTGTAGGAGTCAAAGAAGACAACTTTAGCCACGTCCTGTTCTGTTGGTAAATCAAAGACAGTCCACACATTACTGTCTCTACATCACGCATACCTACATTCCCAGTAGCTTCCAATGACTTTTCTAAGTTATCCACCTTTCACAATAGATAAATCAGCAAAATCTGCAGGGTCAAGACCCCCTTGAACAGTGCCAGTCTTATGGCCATGCACCAACTGTCTCAAGGTACTAAACAACTTCTTTGGTCTATGTAAAGCAGTTTGAATTTTAAATCTATTAAACTTATTTCTCTCATAATCACATAAAGATAGACTAGCACAGGAGTTCTGGTACTGCATGGCTCAAACCTGCCAAGAGTTCAGCAGTGAGGCGAGCGAGAGCTTTTTTTTTTTTTTTTTTTAATTATTATTTAAGAAGTGGTGATCTATGTGAGGAAACAGAGGAGGTTGGGAAAGAGGAGAAGTAGAGGAGACCGAGAGGAAGGAATATTGCTGGGGACACAGGGAATGAAAGAGAGAGAGGCTTAATATGGGGGGTTGTGACAGGGAGACTGCTGGAGAAAGGGTGGGGGAAGAAAGAGACTGAGGAAAAGATGGGAGGAATGAGAGAGGAGAGATTGGGTGGGGAATGTGACTGCTGGGGATGATAAGAGGAAACAGAATGAACTTACATTTTTAATAAGGTCAAGTAAAATATGGAAACCACCTAAAAAAGTTCCTAAAATTTAAATTTACAACAGAAAAACACAGATATGCACAGAATTTTAGTACCCTCCCCGAATTGTAATTTTACTTGAAAGCAAACTCCCAAGTTTACAATTTATAAAACACTAGAATGAAAAGTCCTAATTAGCCAGCACTGCATCAGCAAATTTATTTTATTTATTTTGTAAATACTCAGCCTGATAGCAGGCCACTTTGGTACTTAGAAATTGATGATTGTGCCTGGGTTTTATTTTGGGTTTTTTTGGTTTTTTTTTGCATTCCCTAGAGTTTTGTCTCTGGCTGCCTCCAGTGTAAAAAAACGAGATCGCTCCACCACTTCTGCGGTGTGACTAGCTTTCAGTAAGCTGAAGCTGTACAGTGCAGGACCTTTCTGCTACTGTAGTGCTTTCCAATATTGCCAGACTTGAAAGTGTAAACTCAGCAGGCAGTTCTTGCACCACATGGCTCCAACTTGCTGAAAGCCAGATGCACAGTGCAGCAGATGGAGAGGCCTCATTTTAAAGCAGCAGAGAGGTGAGAAATGGGGATGGACAGGAACCTTAAGGAGGTCTTTTACTAAGCTGCATTAAGCAGCAAGAATGTGTTTTACTGCACATTAGAGGTTAGTGCAGACTCGCACTAACATCTACTGTGCATTAAAACCAGCAGTGTGGTTAAGAAAACCCACAGTAGTTAACTTAATATGAGTAGGAGCGGGAACCAGGCCTGTCAGTACTGCATGCGAGCTGTCACAACTGCAAATATAGCACAGCCGCACTTACTGCCAACTCAAAAGGAGATGTGCAGCCATGTTAACAGCAGTCCTGTGGTATGCCTGCCCAGTAAAGACAATAAGGCTGCTGTGGTGGCTGATCATCCCTTTTGCCCACTCTGATCCAATCCACTACCTCCCTCAACAGACAGCCCCCAATCCAATCCTGCCAATAAAGAGCCCGCCTCTGATCCAATGTAACCCCTCCCCCTCAACACAGAACACTCATTCTGATCCAAACTCTGCCGGCAGCTCATCCTCCTCTACCGCAGCAGAGGAAGCCCAGCCCCCTTCTGAAAACCCTTTCCCTAACAGAACCTCAACCCTCTCCCACCCACCTTGACCCCCTGAGAATCCCTGGGACATACCAGAGGATCATTCCTGGCTATCTACTAGAATAGGACAGGAGCACTCCAATCCTGCCCCATCTTTCGGGTGAAAAACTGTGCCAGCTGACCCCTAGCGATAGTTTTGTGGTAGTACTGCTAGGGGGTCAGCCTTCCATATATGGTCAAATTAAAAGTCTGCTTCCCAGTGAATGCATTCCTGAAACCTTCTCACACTCCCCAATATATATCCCAGTCTATTTATGTATGTAGTACCAGTGATATGTTATTTTTACCATCACCGAAGCTTAGCAATTTTCATGTCCTTCCCCTTTACAGAACCCTCTAGTCCAGTGTTCTTTATTGCAAGACCCAGGGCCAGTGGCAGCCCCACTGAACCTAGGTGCAGCTCCCTAACTCTCTTGCCTCAATATACATAATTTTCCATTACACTTTTTTTTTCCAAAGCTTGCTACTGGCACCACCTCTCTTTTGCTTTGGGACCTAATAGCTATTGGTGAATTTGAGCCATGAAGTCCAAATGCCTTTGTTATTATCATGAGACTATCCATGAATGAATTTAGATAGTGCCTGACTCAAACTCATCTCGAGCCACATAATGCTAAAAGGATACAGAACAGCTGTCCCGGAGGAGACACCAGCTGCAAGACTCTGTGGAGGGTGAGGGAGCATTAACAAACTGTGTGGAGATCTGGCTTAGAGAGATAGGGGGCAGGATGATAAATGGACAAGAAAGGGTTGGGAGAGAGTGTATTGGTGAGAGGAGTTTGGGGAGAGTATGTGTTAGGGGACAGAAGATGGATTCAGGGAGAGAGCAAGTTGCTTGAACAGCCAGACTGGATGCATTACTGCAGGGGGATTTTCCTTTGCTTCATCACTTGGGGTACCGGGCACCATCCACTTTATCTAGCAATGGTTCTGGCTCTCACTCTGCAGTTTTTTTGCCAATGTGACCCCTGCATGAAAAATAGTGATGATCACTGCTCTAGTCTGAGTTTCATAAGATTCCCAGTAGGTGTCTGATCACCCACTGATGGCTCACATTATATTACAGGAGTCTGTAAATCCTGCCCTATTACACTTTAAGTTCATTTCAGTTACAGAATAATCCCTTCTTCCTCCTCCTCAAAAGCCTTGGGAGATTCCACTCATAATAAAAACACTTTAGGAAATCAGAAACTGAAACCATCTAATCCAAGACAAAGACTTTGAAGCTGGTAAATCTGTTTCATCAGTGCCATAGATGACAAATACTTGGTACAGTTTTTCTGATGACCTGAGATATGGAATGTAGCTTTCAAAATTAGGCACAGATTACAGAATACGCCTAGATCCATCCAGGCAACTAGAATTTAGGTGCAGCTATTTACGTCAATGTAAAACCTGGTGTAAATACCCATGCCTAACTTTAGGCACTGAACAGGCTACTCTATAACATGCGTGTAAATTTTTGGAACCCCTGCAACCCGCCCATGCTCCTCCCATAGCCACGCCTCCTTTTCGGGATCTGTGTGGTACAAATTATGTGGACTATGTTATAAATACACTTAGCGAGTAATGCAAATAAATTCTAATTGCCATTTAGTGTTGATAAATGCTTGTAAGCATCCAATTATCGGCATTGATTGGCTCATTATCAAATTAAGTTACACACACAAATCAGAATACGCCCAGATTTGCGCATGTAACTCAAGGTGCCATATATAAAATCCAGGGGTGAATGCACAGAATGCAACAGCCCACTACACTCATACATCTTTCAAAGAATCACATTTGTTCATTCTCCTTTAGAATGTCACCACGCTCTACTTGAGCGGCATTGATGAGCTATTTCTGTGATAGCAGAATCCATACTAGAGGCCTAAACCCAAAGTTGTCTCTTAGGGAGCCACCAGGAGAAACAGGTTATTGTTAATGTTATTGACTTGATTTATTTTACTTTATATTCAACAAATATATTGCATCAAAACAGATTCCAACATAAAATAAACAACAAAATAATTGATAAAACAGTAAGATAATACACTATTGATGATATATGCTAAAATACTTTTGGGTAAAGGATATTTTAGTATGGTTCACATTTAAAACAAATTTGAGAAACTTTTTTTTTTTTTTTTTAACTATCAAGCTGTGAAATTTGTTGGCAGAGGTCGTGGGCAAAACATCTTACATAGCTGAGCATAAAAGGATTTTGGACAGATTCCTATAAGAAAAGTCTAAAAATAATTATTACCCAAATAGACCTCAGAATTTTAATGCACATCTCTTGGAGGAAACTGCAAGAAACTGATCTTATCTTTGGGTTTGCAAGGTACTTCCTGCTGACTTAATTTGGTCACTTGAGAGAATATTGGGCTTCATAGACCTTTAGTCTGACCCAGCATGGCCCCAGAATTCCTACAAACATTTGTGAAAATCTATCACCCTAGAAGATCTCTCAGATCCCTAACTGATATCAAGCTGGCCCCCCTAATAAACAAGGCTGAGTAGGGGGGCACAACTGTGGAATTCACTACCTCTAAAGATCAGAACATTATATGAGCTTTTATCGACTTCTGAAAACATAGCTCTTTCAAAAATACTATGAGATGCCAATAAATACCAGCCAAGTGACTCAATTACATGAGATGACAAATAGGACAGGCCAAAAAAAAAACAAACTTATAGGGTAGATAGAATGAGGGAATGCTCTCACTGATCAGCAGAGGAAAACACTATAATGCCATATCTACAACCTACTACCTCAGACGCTAATTAAGTTCTTATTTTCCTCATTAGTATTAATTATCTTCTTAATCACATTTACACTGTTTCATTGTACACACTTCTGTTCTAATGTAAGGTTATGTTAATTTGTTACAATATACAATGTCGTTTTAAACTGATCTGTCCTCCGCTTTGAACTTAAAGGTTAAGCAGATTATAAATACCAGCATTAAATTAAATTCAATTTCTTATGCTCTTGTGCATTTCAGAATTCATTTTATTTATAAAATTTGCTTAACAACTCTTTGACCCTACTGACCATCAAAGTGGTTTACAATGCAAAACGCATAACATTTAACAAACATATAAACAGGGCCGCCAAGGGGGGGGGGGGGGCAGAATTCCTTGGGCCTTCAAAGGGGGCCTGGCACTGGGGTCTCTCTCTCTCTCCTGCTCCCGATGGGACCCAAGTTATTGTGTCCCAATAGGAGCAGGAGAGGAAAAAACTCTGGCGCCGGGCCCCCCTTGGAGGCTGAGGAGAACCCAGAGATTCATCCAGCACTGCTCTTCTGCCCATGCACGCCCGAGAGGAAAAGCAGCCGCAGGAGCAGACAGCGCTGGAGGAAGACGTTTTCTACTGGCAGGGCCTCGGGATCCTCGCCAGCCAAGGTATTTCAAGTCAATCCTGTTGTGGCAGCGATGGGGGGAGGGGGTGGCAGCAGCGGCAACAGAGGGGGGCGGTAGCGATCGGAGGGGGCGGCAGCAGCAGTGATTGAGGGGGCAGCGATGGCCCTGCCCCAGGCCCGGTTCAGACTCTCGACGGCCCTGCATATAAATCATAAATTTTACAATATAGAACAAAACATTTAAAAAACATAAAAAGCACATCCTACAGGATCTTAGCCTCCAAGCAATATGTCATACTTCAATATGCCTGCTGAAAGAAACAGGCCTTTTTTTCTTTCAATTTAAAAAAAGTTCTTGTTTTAACGTGGAAGTGTTGTCTACAAAGAAGGAGCAAGACAAGTGAATACTGATCAACATGAAGATTCAAGGTGCACCCTCACTGAGAAAGGGATGGAAAGGAGGAGTGGCCTAGTGGTTAGAGTGGTGGACTTTGGTCCTGGGGAACTGGGTTCAATTCCCACTGCAGGCACAGGCAGCTCCTTGTGACTCTGGGCAAGTCACTTAACCCTCCATTGCCCCAGGTACAAATAAGTACCTAAGCCGCATTGAGCCTGCCATGAGTGGGAAAGTGCGGGGTACAAATAAAAAAAAAAAAAAGCAAAGACAATTGCCATAATCAGGTGGTGTGTGCAAGAGTATATGGGATCACGCAATCTGCGACATGAGCAAATTGATCAATATGAAGCACCCAATTTACAAGAGTCTTAAACATGATTTGTTATGGCACTAGTAGCCAATGATGTAAGGCAAGTAAGGGAGAAGAATGTTCAAATTTCCTTGCACCTTATAGTAATTTTAACATCTTGCTCTAAAAAAAAGTTGGTATGATATATATATATTGAATTATGATATCTAAAGGGGCATTTTTGAAAGGATGTCCAAGTCAAAATTGAGATGTTCTGCTCATAACATCAAAAAATATCCATCTCACAGACATATTTGAACAGGAAACACGTTGAGGGTTCTTGTTCAAAAATATGTGAAGACATCCAAAATGAACAGTCACTTTACAATCTGAAAGTAAAATATCCAGGGACGAGGATGTCTGGCAACATTTTTACAGAAACAGCCACACAGATGTCCTTCCTGAACAAGGAGATAGGTTTAAAGGAAAAAAAAAGAGGGGAGAGCTGGGTCCCCTGCTTTACAGTCCAATGCACTGACCACTAGGCTACTCCACAGACTTGCTTTCTGCTTTGTTCAAAATGCCCATAATAGCTGATGCTGTCATAGGGCCTGCTATTCCTTTCCAGTTTCACTTTCAGGAGAGAAGGAGGGGGACAGCAACCACTGGGGGGATTCATGTGGGGTTATACCCTCTAGTAGGCAGCTGCTCAATCAGAGCATTTCTTCCTGTTCAATTATCACCGTTGGACATCCTAATTTTGGGCTCTCCCTAGTCCCATCCAAAATACCCCCCCCCTTGCAATATGAAAGAACTGCAGTGTAGGATGTCCAAATTCTGACATTCCAAAATCGCAATTTGGATGTTTTGGCAAATGGATCTTTTTTTGCCTTTTCAAGACATCCATGTGTTTTAAAGATGAGTCCCATTGTGTATATTGACATTTAGGGCTAGATTCTACATATGGCACCTGAAAATTACACGCAGAAAAAAAATACGCCTAGGCATATTCTATAAAGTATGCCTACATTTTATAGAATAGGTTTATATTTCCACACGGTATATAGAATACACCAAGCACCTTTCCATGCGACCAAATTTAGTTGCGGCCATTTACACCATGTTTTAATTGGTGTAATCCTAACGTCTAAATTAGGCGCAGAGCAGATGTATTCAATAACAACGTGGATAGATTTTAGAAACGCCCATGGCCATGCCCCCTTTTCAACTATGCGACAGAATGCGCACCAGGTTACAGAATACGCTTAGCGAGTTGTGCAAATAATGGCAATTAGTGCTGACAATTGCTTGTTACCATTCAATTAACAGTGCTAATTAGTTTACTAATTAAGTTACATGCATGGTTATACAATACACTTCAATTTCTGTGTGGAAATTAAGGCGCCATATATAGATTTTTATATAGATAATAGTGCCCTGTAGGTCAGACCTTGGTGGAAGCCTAGGTTTCTGAAGGTAAATTCCACGCTTTTGCTATTTGTTGTAAGATCACTCTATACAACCCTTTGGGACTTTGATTGGCTGTTTTTTCAGTCTTTGTTGTATTACATTACAGAAGTAGAATGAACAGCCCATACTGTCTACTTGAATATTAATCTGGCCATATATAGAATCCCAGGGTCATTGCTTGCATTTGCTGTATCACTCATCAAGTACAGTTTGTACAAAGGTGTGAAACAGATCAAAGATTAGATCAGATCTTTTAAGCAGCCTGTTCATCTTCACCAAGGGATTGGACAATGCACATCTCCTCTACAGCTGAGTGAATAAACTGCCAATATTTTTTTGCTCTCTCTCAGCTTTAGTAATAACAAGGGACTTCTTGGGACTATTAGTCTCTAGGACTCAACCAGAGCAATATTTCCAATAAGGTAGTTTATGAAGTAGAGACTGAAAATGTCAGCCTCTACGGGAATGCCTGCAATGGCTCTTCGTCCAATTCCTCAGAAGATTTTTAGGGAAGAAGGATGTGTCGGATCACTCAGTGCTCCCGGTACCAAAACAAAGGACAAATCTGCTGATACATCACTTTTCCTTAATATGCTTACCTGCCGCAGCAATAGAATCTTGAGAAAATCTGTATAACTTTTATACAGTATACTAGATTAGATTAAGGGATTACACTACCTTCTGATTAATTAGTGTTGGTTTAAATATTACAGAAGATTCATGAATTCTATGCTCGCTTCTACTTCCTTGAAATCTGAAAGCTTGCCAGGATCTTCAAATGCAAGGAACTTTAAACATACAGCAAACAGATCTAGCTTTTGTCCCTAAAAACTACTGTGGCTTTCCTGGGGGCAGTGTTGTAAAGGGGCTTGCACTGATGCACTGAGTACACTTTTGAATTTTCCAAAGTATGCATCTATTTTGAGCTAACAAAACTGCCCAAGCAAATCAGCATGTTACAGTCCACAAGCAGTTTTTCTGAGATAGTTTTCAAAGTGAACATAAACAGCGGGATACTAAATATATCGCACCTTACTTTCCGCACAGAAATCGAAGCGTATTCTATAACAATGTGCATAACTTAATTGTTTAACTAGCTAATCAGCAATGTTAATTGGCTGTTAACAAGCAATTATCAGCACTAAATGACTTGTTAAGATTTAGGCGCACAACTTGCTAAGCATATTCTTTAACATGGTGCGTGTAAATTCTAAGTTGCCTAGTTGAAAAGGTGGCATGCCAGGAGACAGGACGTGGGTGTTTCCAAAATCTATGTGTGCTGTTACAGAATACACCTGCTCTGTGCCTAATTTAGGCATCTAGATTTATGCCAAATAAAACATGGCATAAATGGCCGTGACTAAATTTGGTTGTGTGGAGAGGCGCTCGGCATAATTCTATATACCACACAGAAATTTAAACCTATTCTATAAAATTTAGGCATACTTACAAAATATGTGTAGGCATATCTTTTTCCACGTGGAATTTTCAGGCGCCATAGATAAAATCAAGTCCTACATAAAACTTGCTTACAGCATTATGAGTTAACTTTCAATGCACAAGTTAAGATGCAAAATAAATATAACATAGTAAATATAGATGATGGCAGAAAAAGACCTGCATGGTCCATCCAGTCTGCCCAACAAGATAAACTCATATGTGCTACTTTTTTGATACTTGATTTGTATCTGCTATTTTCAGGGCACAGACCGTAGAAGTCTTGCCCAGCACTAGCCCCGCTTCCCAAACACCAGCCCCGCCTCCCAATCTCAGCTAAGCTTCTGAGGATCCATTTCCATACTGACAATGACAGAACACAGAGTCTCTATTAAACAGGAAGTCCATATAACCGATTTACCTCCAAGCTGAGAACTGGCTAGAACTACAAAGTAAACTGAATATCGGCCTTGGCCTCTCACCTTGAGCTGGAATGGAGTGACTGCACCAAGAGACAAGTCTTTCAAAGTAGTTAACATGGCCAACTTCTTTGCAGGAGCTTAACAAGGAGAAGTCAACAATGCATCTGAAAGGCGATGGGATAATTCCAATTTGTAGCCTTCCCTCACCACATCAAGAACCCACTGATGGGAAATGGTACAAGTCCACTCCTCAGAAAATGTGGAAAGCCAACCTATCTACTGCATCTAGGAATGAACTACAGACTTCACTGTGGGCTTCTAGAAGTTCCTAAAAACGTTTCACGCCAGGAATCTTTCCTGCAGTTGAAATGAAAGGAAGATTACCTGTTCTGCATTCTAGAATGCTGAGAACCAGAATATTCTCCTAGCCTATAAAAGCTTCACATCCCTGAAGTGTGCTTTACTTTGTAGTGCTCTAGATGTAGCCCTCGGCTGTCCTCCGGTAATCTCAGAGGTCTTGTTTCGTCACAATCCTTAATCTTCTCCAGACCTTCACCAAAAGTATTTTCCCCTAAAGGGAAGATGGCCGAGATGAGTCTTTGAAGCTATTATATCTGCTGACCAATTACACAACCACAGGAATCTTCTGGCAAAAACTAAGTATGACAGACTTGGCACATATTTTTTACTCATGCATTATTACATCAGGACTCATTTGAGCCATTTTCAGTACTTCTATCAGGGCAAAGCTAAGAATTGCACAGTTACCATACCAACGCAAGTGATATGAGATAGAAAGAAGAGAACTGGAGGAACACAACTGAGGTGGCAAAGGAACATCTTTTCAAATCCCAAACCCAGAATTTCTTTCAAATTAGGAAATAGCAATAACATAAAAAAATTCATCTACTAGAATTTTCTTTATGGAAGCTTAGGCACTCTTACCAAATCCAATTTTAAATAGCAAAGAAAGAAACTATCAAAATGGCAAGGGGAATTGCTAACAAAAAAAACAACAACACACTGTTCTGTTGGCAAAGCAATAAGCAAAATCAAAGCGATCTACCAGCAGGCTGCCAGAACCAGACATAGAAAAATGTGGGAAATCAGTAGGATTGGGCTGAAGTCCTGATAATTACATATCATTTCCACTGCACCGTAAGTATTGTGTGCAAGGTAGCTGAGAAATTGTGCTCTGACTCAATGCGGAACTAGAGGCAGCAATGAACAAGATTTCAAAGTTAAGGGTGACAACACAAGAGAACACTGTCAGGCTGGACCATGCAGAGGTCAGAGTAGAGAAGCTGAGGATACACTTACAGCTAACAGCAAGAAATTATAAACATTGGAATGCAAAGCTGCGTTCCTTAGTGAAAAGGCAAGACAGGAAAGAAAAAAAAAAAGAAATTGCTATAATAATTTAGAAATAATCAGTGTGCCTGGGAATACTGGAGGTGTGATCTAATAAGTTTCGTTTCTATACGAATCACAACCGTTTTGGACCTCTCAGTGAAACAGAGGTCAAATAAAGAAAGTTTGGAGTCTAACATAGGCGACCTACCTTGCAGTAAGCACATAATTCTATCATGACAATGACATGCATAATTGCCGTTCTAGAATACTAGCATAAGATGGCATTTACATTTCAACATTTAGGCATGAGCATTTACATCATGTCAACAGACATAAAAATGCTCATGCCTAAATCTGGCAGCTGTGCGTGTAAATGAAATTATTCTATACATTTACCACCAGATTCTATATAGGGCACGGTGAGTAGCACAACTTAAACTGAGCACGCGGCCAATTTACTTGCACTATTCAATTGGGTAAAGAATCAATTAGTGATAATTGGCTATTGGAATTTACACACCATTCTTTTTAGGCATAACCTAAAAAGAGGCTTGTGTAAATTCCAGCACACGTGGCTAAAAAGGGAGCACGGCCATGAGAGGAGTGTGGGTGTGTTGGGGATATCAATCATTTTTTTATACATTGTTATAGAATTTGGGGGAACTTGCGTATAGGTGCAGGTATTTACACCAGGTTTTCAGTGGCATAAATGGCCATGTCTAAATGTACACACATTCCCTCAGCATATGCGCTATTCTATAAATCGCGTCTTACTGTAGACATGGTTTACAGAATAGCACTAGGCATGTTATTCCAATTCGCCTACGTTTTGGACGCCATATACAGAATTTGGCTCTGTGTGTGTTAAGTGCTAGACATGCCCCTGCCCCAGGCTTTCCACTGCTGTAAGTGTCTATTGCTTATGTTTGACCTATTCTTGCTGTACACCGCCTTGAGTGAATTCTTTCAAAAAGGCGGTAAATAAATCCTAATAAATAAATAAATAAATAAATAAATATCTAGAGCTTTTATCCTGAGGCTGTAGTTAAAAAATGTAATTAAAAGGTTTTGAATGTGTTTGACCATGAAGAGAAGGTATCAAAACCAAAAATGTAATTTTTCAGTGACTTTTCAGTTATCAAACAATCTTTCCATGAGATCAAAAAACTCTATGCCACATGGGGATTCAAAACGCTGTGCTTTATAAAAACGTCAAGGAGAAAGGCTTTTTTTAGCCCTGAGAATGAAAACTTTGGCATTGGGGGCATCCTTTTATCTTAACTATCCATGTAAATGTGTAGTTAAATATATGGGACTAAAATATGTATTTTTTCTACCAGAACAATTACATGCCTTTATAGGTATAAAAAAGTGACTACAGGTAATACCCAGTAAATTGAGATTATAATGTAATGTAGAGGGTAGGGTTATAACGTGTTAAGCATTCCTGAACAATATTCTTCTAAGCGTCTCTCCTGAGCTTTCCTTTGAACACGTCACCCCAATTGTGGTCTAAGAGGAATGACATTTTTTCATGGTTTAAGCTGACTTATGTCAATATTTGTTTGTTTAAGTGTAACTTGTAAAGATTTTGTTTGAATAATAAATTTAAAAAACAAACAAAAAACATGGTAACATAATATAAAACATAACATTGTATATGATAGCAGATAAAGACCTGCATGGCAGCCAGTGCTATATCTGCACACCATGCAGGTTATAGTCCTTCATGATTAAACTACTGGCATCAAACAGGGCAATGGCAATTCGCCACCATGCCAACCCTGTATAGACAGTTATATATGATGTAATCATGGAACATAAAACCACAATACCATTCCAATAGTCTCAAAGTGATTTTATTATTATGGCTGCAGCATGATCACATGTATTATCAAAATACGATTAATCCAACAATATTGCCAACTATCGACATTTTACCTGCTAATTTCAACCTTAAGATGTCTTCTCTTCCCCCATTAAGATACACTGCACATGCAATCATAGCATATGATATGAATATGATATAAAATACCACCAAAATGCTGATTAGAGGATGTGGAGCTAAATATACATCATAACACCAAAATTCCTCCACTAAATCAGTACTTCAAATACAAAAGAGGAAGACAAAGCCTCCAAGCATAAACTGCACTTCACACAATAATCTCAATCATCAGCAAAAAACCTTCGTTACAGTCCACAATTACTATAAAAAACAAATGAGGTAAAAATTCAATCCAAAAGCTTCTTTTTAAATGTGATATTCTTCACCATATTCTCCACAACCGGCTATTCCAGCTTCCAAGCCACTTCCAAAGGAATAGCCAATTGTGGAGAACATTTGCTTGATAGTCACACTAAGTTATGCCTCTGTCAGACACCCTTGAGAAATAAAATCATGGCAGTGGGAGAGTACCCCTTTGAAGCCATTTCAGAGTCACTACAGTTATGATAGAGCCATCCTGGAGACCTCTAATGATGAATGAGTAATTGAGCACTGCTCATTTTCATTGGGCGCTTAAGTTTGTTTGTTTGTTTCAATCCTTAAAATGGGAAGAGGAAAGGGGAAGCCTAGAGACTCACTGTCTACCCTAGGAATGCCTGTGCAAGGCCCCATGGACTCCTTTGTCAGGACTTCTGCCCCTGAAATTGCAGAAGTGGTGGGAGGGGGGGTCTCCTTGTTGGGAAAGGATTTGGAGAATCTCTCATTAAGACAGCCACTTAACTTCCGTTCCTCGATTAATAGAACCTGGCCTTTTTCCCCTAGTGTCTACACCTGTTGTTCAGGAGAAAGGCAGAGGGTTATTCAGGGCCTGGTGAGAGATCAGAAGATGCCTGGAGGTACTCTTATTCCTGTTTCTGTGAGTGTGGCTGAGACTGTTTCTCTCAAAGCTCCCCCAGCTGCAGTGGGGGGGGGGGGTCATTGTGGGCTATCATTAAGATGTGCTATTTTACTGGAACCTTTGCTAAAATAGCAAGAGCTAGTGGTAAAATAATCCATCTTAACAGTAGTCAAGGTTGATAACTAAAGGGGAAACTGGATTAGAGGACAACCAAAACTGAAACTGCTAACAAAACTGTCTAATCACTTTCGGCTGAAACCAAAAACTAAAGTTTGGTTGTGTGAATGTGAACCAGTGAGGTCCACCGGGGATTGTCAGAGATTACAGTCATAGCCCTCTGCTAAACTCGCAGGAGATTACCACCTTCCAGTCCCAGGAACTGCAAAGACAATCTGACAACTGGGAGAGCCACAGGGCCGCCGAAAAACTGAACCGGCCAGGGGTAGCCCCCCCCCCCCCCCCCCCCCACACACACACACAAGATCATTGCTGCTGCCACCCTCCCCCCCCAATCATCACCGCTGCACCCCCCCCCCCCCCATTACTCTTGCCCATGTCAGTTCAACTCTCAAAATGGCTGCTGTGACCTCTTGCAGCAGTCTCACAAGATTGCCACTAGAGGTCATGATAGCCATTTTGAGAGAAAAGCCAGCATGGGCAGGAGGGACTGTGGATCACTCCTGCCCTCACTACATACTAGACTGCCAGGGATTGCTAGATAGGCCTGGGGGAGGGAGGGAGGGACACCTATAAGTGAACAGGGGCAAAAGGCAACTCCTGTTTGAAGCTTCTGATCCCTAGGAGATGAACCTTCCACCAAAAAGGAGGGTAAACAGACCTCTTGATAACATTAAATGGAGACACCACTTTCTGTAGAAAGGAGGGGACTATAAGTGAACAGGGGCAAAAGGCAACTCCTGTTTGAAGCAGAGGGGGAAAGAAAGCGACAAGTAGGACACATTTTCAGCTTTCACTGAAAAAAAAAACCACGCCGAAAAAGGACTTGGGGCCAGTTTCAGTACCATAACCAAAACCAAAATTCGGTTGGCCTCTAAACTGGACAAAGATATTACTCCCTATGCTGAACTCCAGGTCCTAACCTTTCCTTAATCCTCACATTCGCACAAAAATTTTCAGTTTACAGCATTAGCTGTGATATGTTAGTGACCAAATATACATAAAGGAATATAAAATTAATGGGGTTATGATTTGTTCATTTTCCTTGTCTGTTTTTACTTTCACCTCTGTTAGTAGGTAAATGTTATTGATTATCTACAGTGTTAAAAGCTACAACATGGAGAATCTGTAAATGAATTGGAAGGAATATAGCAGCAATTGTGGATATTATTTTGCTTAAGTTGGGAGTGTGTTCTGTTAACTATTCATTGTCAATAGCGATTTCATGGCTGCTCCAAATAAAAACAGATTATGAATGTACTGTGAAATGGTATCTTATGTAGAATGATGGTTGATCACAGACTGGTTCTCCCTGGCCTATCCGGAGCACAGTGGGAATCTACCAGGCACCGCACATTCATTTTTCTGGCACCTGCACTATGGAATTCTTTACCGTTATCATTGTGTGCTGAAAGATCCTAGAAGGTTTTTTTCGGGATGGCATTTGAATCGACAAATGTCATACTAGGTTCTGATCACCCCCCCCCCCTCTTTTTTCTTTCTTATCTCTCCCTAACGATAGGGATGGCTTTAGGGGGTGTCGAACTGAGTCCCAACACTCCACTGACTATACGATTGTAATATTTCTTAATCAACTGTGTGCTTTCCTATCATTTTGATCACATTCCTTTTTTTTTTCTTTTAGAATTTTGGGGTTTTTTTTATGTGGACCACTTTGACTTGTTTGTGAAACTAAGGTGGTATATCAAATCCTAATAAACGACAAACTATATGATGCTGTGTAAAAATCTTCACAACCTTGTACATTTTTCACATTGTGCTGTTTAAAAAATACATTCTAGAAAGCACTGAAGTAGGGATTTATTTCACTAATCTACAGAATGTACTCTGAACTTTTATTTTGTTACATTTGTACCCCGTGCTTTCCCACTCATGGCAGGCTCAATGCAGCTTACATGAGGCAATGGAGGGTAAAGTGACTTGCCCAGAGTCACAAGGAGCTGCCTGTGCCTGAAGTGGAAATTGAACTCAGTTCCTCAGTTCCCCAGGACCAAAGTCCACCACCCTAACCACTAGGCCACTCCTCCACTCCACTTTCAACAAGAAAGAACAGTTAGACATATTAAAAAAGGTAATTAAGAATAAGGAACCAAAAGTCTTTCAAGGCTTAACACCCTCTGACCTGGAAGCTACTATAGCAGCAATATAGGCCATGAGTTTGCTTTCTTAAGATAGATATGTGAACAAATGCAAAAGTGAAACTGCTACTAAACATTTTGGAGAAAACTTACCAATATGCAACATTTTACATGGTGTTCATCAGATTCATAACTGGTCATCCTGGCCTTTCACATAGATGATAAATGAGCTTTATTTTTTTTAATCTTTATTTGAATCACTTGAGTAAGCAAAACAGATAAATTCTTCATCAACAAGTATATGAAAAAATTAAAGAAAAGAAATATTTATCCTTATTAGACCACAAACAAAAGAGGAGGAGAAGTCCAAAACTCATGAGATAAGCATATAAAGGAAAACAACATTCAGGCACACATATTACCCCACAATAATGCTTGATCCCAACTCAAAATTAAACATTAGCGGTGACTACTTTCTTAACATCAATAAAAGCTTGAGGCTGTTCTAGTCAAACAACAAAAAAAAAAAGACATATTTTATGCCTAAATATGTAACTACACATTTAGATGGATAGAATAATAAAAAGGATGCGCCAAGTGCCACAGTTTCCGATCTCATAGCAAGAAAGTTTTCCTTCTTTCCTGTGTTTGCCTTGTGACATCAGGAAATACCCAAACCTTTTTACCACAAAATAGTTCTTGTGAATTACTGAAAAAGAGTCACATCACCGCATTCAAATCTTGTTCAAATATGCATGATACTAGTAATGTTGCCCTCTCAGAGTCCACCATGAGAGAAGTTTCCAAAATCTCTGAAACATTCAATAAATCTTTCCTAAATGCATCTTGAATTTGTGTCCCTTTCATATCCTCCAGACCAGGTTTAAATGAAGAATAGTATATCCGATTCACTGGGGGAAAAGCTTCATGGGGAAATTTCAAAATCTCTACCAGATATTTCTTGAAGACCTCAAGTGGGGCAATAGCCAGGGACTCTGGAAAATTCAAAAAGCGTAAATTTAATCTTTGATTAAAATTTTCAATTTGTTCAATTTTCCTGTGTAGTAACAACTTATCTTTCCCAATTGCAGATGACAAATCTTGAAGTTTCTCAATATCCTCTTTAACTCCTTTACTTTCTGAAGAAAATTCAATTCTAGTACCTTCTAAAGATTTAGATTGTCCATCAACAGTACTCACAGATCCCACCCTTAACACGCCCCCTTGCGATTTGAACGCATTTCTGGAAGACTTCATAGAAAAATATCTAAAAATAGGTTTAGAAAATACTGATGTGGACGTTTTTTTGTGAGAAAACGTCCAAATGCTGCTTTATGCCACTTTTTTAGACTTTTTTCTCTTCAAAAATAAGCCCAATAGTACCCTGTGGAACTTTGTAAGTCTAAGTGCTTTGAAAATGAGCCCCTATATTAGACAGAAAGAGAACACTTAAGTCAAGCATCAGTCAAATCTTTAATATATGGAATCATTTCTCTGTGTCAGTCTTTGGTTAGTACTGCACTCTTAGCTGATGATCTGTCTCACTCACCACCACCTGTCTAATGTCATTCTGCCAGCCATACAAACATTAATGAAGAAACATAATCTCAGGAGGGGTTTGAATGGGAAACAGCACATCTATAATGAATCTTCTCTAACCTTCAATTGGGAATCCAGAAGTCCTAAAACTAACACTGAAAGCTTTATATAATCCACTGTTAATGCCAGAAATACCATAAAACGTTGTCACAAAAATAAAGCCATTAATCAGACAGGGTTTTATGCACTCAGATTTAAAACTTAGGAACACTTCCAGCAGAAACATTTGTTCTCCTCAGCAATGAAAAATAATTTCATCCAGAGTTTTAAAGAAATGCAACTCTAGGTCCTGCAATGCCTCAGAAAACAATTCAAACAGCATTTGCACAGCTGTTTTGATGAGTCCCTGCTCTGAATAGTTTTATTTATTAATTCAACTTGTTATACATCCATTCATTTAGACTAAGAGCAAACTACAGAAGAAACATTATAAATTATAAGGAGAAATTGAGGGAAATAATCGAACGGCACAGGCAAAATAGATTGCCAGCAATCTATTTTGGCGGTGCCGCAAACAGCTGGCCAAATCGTATTATCGAAAAAGATGGCCGGTCATCTTGTCTTTCGATAATATGGTTTGGCCCGGCCAAATGCCAGAGTTCACCAGGTTTGAGATGGCCAGTTTTGTTTTTCAGCGACAATGGAAAAAAATGCCGACGATCTCAAACCCGGCGAAATCCAAGGCATTTGGTCATGGGAGGAGCCAGCATTTGTAGTGCACTGGTCCCCCTGACATGCTAGGACACCAACTGGGCACCCTAGGGGGCACTTCTAAAAATTAAAATAATATATACAAATAGCTCCCAGATGCATAGCTCCCTTACCTTGGTGCTGAGCCCCCCAAATCCCCCCAAAACCCACTTCCCACAACTCTACACCACTACCATAGCCCTTATGGGTGAAGGGGGGGCACCTACATGTGGGTACAGTGGTTTTGGGGGGGGGGGTTGGAGGGCTCAACATTTACCACCACAAGTGTAACAGGTGGGGGGGGGATGGGCCTGGGTCCACCTGCCTGAAGTCCACTCCAACCAACAAAAACTGTTCCAGGGACCTGCATACTGCTGTCAGGGAGCTGGGTATGACATTTGAGGCTGGCATACAGGCTGGCAAAAAAGGTTTTTATTTTTTTAGTGTGGGAGGGGATTGGTGACCTCTGAGGGAGTACGGGGAGGTCATCCCCCATTCACTCCGGTGGTCATCTGGTGAGTTGGGGCACCTTTTTGAGGCTTGGTCGTGAAAATAAATTGACCAAGTAAAACCAAAACACTGATTAACGCTGCTTTTGTTTTTTCCATTATGCGCTGAAGCCGGCCATCTGGTAGCCTTGCCCTTGCCCATGCCCGCCCATGTCCCGCCTTTGCTATGCCGCCGACACACCCCCTTGAACTTTCGCCGGCTCGGCGACGGGAAAGCGGCAATGGTGTCAAAAAAGCAGCTTTCGATTATACCGATTTTGCCGCTTTTGGGAGATCGCCGGCCATGTCTCCATTTATGGCGGAAGATGGCCGGCGATCACTTTCGAAAATAAGCCTGATTATGTCTTATCGGATAATTTTCTTTTCTTTGGGCAGAGACACAGTTCTGCACAAATGAGTGTTATCCCTTCCTACCAGTAGGTAGAGGTAGAGAAAACTGAATTCAGCCAGTGACATCACCAGCATAAGCAGAGGTGCTCCCTGGAAAAATCCAGTATGCATCTGCTCAAGCAGCAGAAGATCCCTTTGTAATGCACCCATGCCCCATCAACCACTGCTGCAGCAATGATAATCAAGCAAACAAAACACCACAGAGTGGCATTTGCTACCCTGCATATGCCAGAACATAGCTATATCATGGGAACCCCATATGGCTGCCAATCACAAAATGAATTTTTTTTTTCAAAGCACCCCTCATGTTTTCCTCTGTTCTCCCTTGTTTTTGTCTTATAGGTGTTTTTTTTTTCTTTTCCTCCTTGTTATTGCTTTTAACTTTATTACCCCATTTTAATTGAATTGTAAACAACGACGGTGTTTTATAATGATTCTGCGACATATCAAATAAACTTGAACTTGACCATAAGGAGTGGTACGCTGTGCGACATGTATAAAGGGTTGTGTGGCTTTTTCCTGTGTGGAAATGGGGACTGGGGGAGGAGGGCCTAGGCACATTTTGTTTGCAAGATCCTTCATACTTGGCATTCTTTTGTATTCACTTTCAGTGTGGTTTCAGCCTGTTTTTGACATCATTATATTAATCCAGATACAACCTCCCCAACAGCAAATGTTAAAACTTCAATAACTTTGTAGAACAAAGAAACCATGCATAGTCTCCAAGGGGTGCTTGAGTCAGAGCCACTTGATCCTTGGCTAGGTGGTCCTCATTTCACAAACTTTTTCAAAGGAAGCAACACTCTATAACCAATGTGCCATCTTCCTTCTTAATCAGTCATCGCCAGATCACTATAATCAGAGTGGAAGTTCACACTACTGATTGCAATTATACTGCAAAGCTTGAAAGAACCTCAACAGGGAGAGGTACAACAGTAAAGAATGTAGAACTATCTATGTTGAAGGTTCTAGATTTTTTAAGGCTGCACTGGCTACACCTACCAGGGCTTCCTTGCAAGAGTATTAATGCCGCCACACAAATCCATATTCAAAGTGCACTACAAAATTTGATCAGAGTCCCAGAGACCCATGGTTTTGCCCTTGCTTCTGGTGATGTATGCATGGTGTAAGATCCTATATTGAATTTCCTGCAATCCTACGTTAGGGGTCACCCATATAGCCAAATTAAAACACCTGGATAACTCACATTGTGAAGCCTCTTTCCCCAAACGTGTACTCCATTCTGTCGCCAGCGATACAAAAAAGGGGGAAGGCCTATATTCTTTGTCCAGCTTGTACCATAAAGAAAGCTTGTTTTGTGTGGCGGGAACCTGCATAAAGACTCTATCCAGGGCAGTAAAACTAAAGCTTGAGTCAGAGGTTTTCTTCAAGGAGGCTATGTAGTGCCGAAGTTGTAAAAATGAATAAAAATACTTCTGCGGGATATTCCACGCTGTTTGGCACTGTGCAAAAGAAGGACAACCTCCCTGTCCCAAGGCAGTACTCTGGCCTACGCATCTGCAGCCCTTTGTTCTCCAAGTGTCAAATTGAGATTTTTTTTCTGCCCAGGTGTAAATTCAGGGTTGCGCAGTAATTCCAAGAAAGGGGAAGCCCCCTTTGCCCCGCCTATTCTAGATCTCCACCAATTCCACGCTGACTTCAGAGGGCAAAGTAGTGGAGGCAAGTACACCCTCCTAATCCCACTTTGTATTGTGTTAAATATAGACACTGAGGCATCAGTGTCTTCCCACACTTCCTTAGGGGCATAATTAAACTGGCCTGTGTGAAGCTCGTGCACCCAATGCAGGGCCGCAGCAACTTTATATAGGCGCAGATCTGGCAGATTAGTCCCCCCACCCCTTCTCTCGGTCTCGAATGAGCTTCTTGTATCCTATTCTAGCTCTTTTGGCTCCCCACACGAATGTGGAGAGTGTAAGTGCTTCATCTTTATGCAACACCCAGATCGGCATCATTTGTAGGGGATAAAGGATCTTGGGGGGGGGGGGAGAAGCACCATCTTGGCCAGCGCAATTCTTCCCAGAAAAGAGATGGGGAGCTCCCGCCAACGTTGGCACAACACCCGGATTCCCTCAATTTTGTCCTTCGCGTTTTTCCTATACATGACCTTGATATCTAAGTGAAGGTACACCCCAAGGTACTTTAGCGGCCCTGTGGACCAGGTTAGGGGGAAGTTGGGCATCCGTCTGCAGCTACAATTAGCTGAGAGTGCCATGGCCTCTGATTTTTCAAAATTTATCTTGAGCCCCAAGAAAGTGCAGAATTGTTGAATGAGGTCTATCAAAATTGGGATCCCCTGGAAGGCTTGCTCTAAGAACACCAGCATGTCATTATACTCATCTGGTCCAATATGCACTCCCCGTAGTTCCGGCAACTGACCTATTTTGCTAGCAAGGGGCTCCAATGCAAGGACAAACAGCATGGGAGATAGAGGGCCTCGTTGGCGGGTTCCTCTTTGCAGATGAAATGTAGAGGACAAATCCCCATTTATTAAAATCTGCGCTGAAAGACTTTTATACAAGGCCCGCACGCCCACCAAGAACTCACCCATTATGCCAAATTGTGGCAGTACCCAGAATAGGTAATCCCATAAGATCTTATCAAATGCTTTTTCCGCATTGAGGCTTGTAATAATGGCATCCCCTGGGGTTCCCCCCTTCACATTGTGACAAGGCTACATCCCTGATGTATGGAATGAAGCAGCAAAACCCTAAACTATATCTCCCAGAATGCATTTCAAGTCCCAGCCGGGGGAGCCCCGGGGATAGGCAAGCTGGCCATATACCATCTCTGACCACAAGAGGGAGGGAGAATGAAGGAGCCCAGTTCCCTGGACCCGCAATCAGTATATCATGCAGCCCACCTGTAATAGAGGGGGGTGTGGTGAGAAGCAGGAGGAGGATTGGATGGAAGAGGGGGATTAATCAGGCTGAGCAGGGAGAAGAAGGAGAATGAAATGGGAGCCTGAGAGCCCTGAGGAGTGCAGTACCTGAAGGTTTGAACATCTACCTTGGTTGGAAGTTATTTTGATTTAAACCCTGCTTGAATAGAGAAGCCTGTTTTTCTTGGGTGAGAACTGTTTGCTTTGGGGAAACCTTGACTGTTGGGGAGGTGGTACCCAACCGGGTTCCCCCCAAGCTTAAACCTGATTAGTTTGGAGAGACTCTGGGGAAATTGGAAAGGCTTCTTTAGGAAGGGGAAGCCAGATGCTTAATGTTTGCTGCTTGAGGGGGGAAGCCAAATGCCTAATGTGTGCCACTTGATTGGGTGTGCCTGGTGCCTGGGAGAGAAGGTCTCAAGGCAGGAGGGCCAGGAGGAGCCTCTCAAAACCAGGAAGGTACTAAATGCCCTGATGTTATAAGGCTGTTGGGCTTGGTAACTGGCTAAGTAGGGGGAGCCGTGTCCTAAAAGACTGAGCACACATTAACTGAAGTGTTTGTCATGAACTTGGAAAATAAAAAAATATATATTTTAAAGTCTCAACTGCCGGCATTTTGCGGAGTTCTGGCTACTCAAGGGGGGGGGGGAGGAGGCTTCCTTCCCCCACATACCGGCACAGCGGGCTCGTTTACAACATGTACAGCCTGCAAGATGTTAGTGGATGCGTATCTACCAGGGAAGAAACCCGTCTGATCTGTGTGGACCAGGGTTGGCAGTACCTCCCAAGCCTAGATGCCATAATGCTGGCAAAAAGCTTGATGTCTTGATTTAATAGATATAGGCCGGCAAGAGCTCAATTGTTCTACATCCCAGCCAGACTTGAGAAGTACAACAATAGTGGCGTGTGTGTAAAGACCCCATTTGCTGAGTTGGGTTACATAAAGCTTGACAATAGATCCCCAAAGGGGCCAATCAATTGGGACCCCAAAATCTTATAATATTCAGGGCCCAGGCCATCCGGGGCTGGTGCTTTTGCTAGCTTCAACCTTTTGACCGCTTGCTGAATTTCCAGTCCTCGGAGGGGGGAATTAAGAGTGGCCAACTGATCTGTTGTGAGGGTTGGCATATTCAAGTCTTTAAAAAAAAGCTTCCCTCATCTGTCCATTGCAGGACCCCGCATCGAACAAAGACTTATAGAATTCCACAAATGCTTCTTGTATGTCTCCTTGCGCTTTTAACAGGCTACCCGTCTTAGATTTTATGCATGTAATAGATTGTTTTGCTGCGCGAGTCCAGACTAAAGTGGCTAGGAGCTTCCCCGCTTTATATTCCTACCTATGTAAATTATATTTGTGGAGCTGGATGTCCCGCTGCGCCCTTTGATTAAGCACTTCATTAACTCGACGCTTTACCTTCCAATACTTATCCCTGGCTCCCAATATGGTGCCATGCAGAAACTCTCCTCTGGCCGTTTGTAGCTGTTTAAGTAACCGCACCCAAGGCCGGTCTTAGCAAGTGTGGGGCCCTATGCAGACCGATTTGATGGGGCCCCCTCCCTAGCTCCAGGGCCGGCAACCCCTCCCTCCAAGCTCCCAGACCGCTCCCTCCGAGCTCCAAAGTCCCCAGCTCCAGGGCCTCCCTCCCTCCCAGCTCCAAGCTCCCCTCCCTCCCTCCCAGTCATTTTTTAACATCCCCCTCCAAAATCCAGTACTAGGTATGCCGAGAATACAAAACACTCAGGACCTTTAGAGCAATTCTACCATACCATAAGCAGCCATTTCTACTAAATCACACAAAGAAAAGGAAAACATCTTAAAACACTACAGTGAGCACTAGAGCATCAATTCACCTATTGTAAAATGAAACCAGACAGAATAGTACAGATCGTCGTCGATCCTGCACAGTCAATGCCAAGTGAAAGCCATGTCTTTTTCATAAACACTGATACACCCTAATCCACTAATATTAGTAGTAATATTAAAACTTTCTATTTAGACAAAAATTAAACTGAACCGCCAAGATGCCAGACTCTGCATACAATGCAACAGCACAGAAACAGAAAATGTCCCCTAGTACTGTGCAAAATATAAAGACAGCAGATGTAAATTTGAAAAAAAAAACCTAACAAATACCAATCACCACTTTTTCAAATTAACAAATAGAAATAAAACAAATATAGAAAATAAAATAATGTCATTTTATTGGACTAATAGATTTAGCTTTCAGAGGCCAAAACATCCTTCCTCAGGTCAATATAGTATAGTACTGTTACAGTATCCTATCCTGACCTGAGAAAGGGGGTTTTGTTCTCCGAAAGTTAGACAAAATGTATTAAAAATGTATTAAAATTAGTCCAATCAAAAGATTACCTTGTTTACATGTTCTATATTACAAACATTTATTAACACATCTACAATACTACTTTATCCTAAAGCAAAAGAATAAAAATATATATTTTATTTACAGTTTGTTGTCTCAGGTTTCTCCTTTCCTCATCTTCTTTTCACTGTCTTCCTTCCATCCAGCATCTGTCTTCGGTCTCTCTCTGCCATCCAGTGTCTGCCCTCTCTGCTGTCCCCTCCATCCAATGTCTGCCCTCTCCATCCACATCTGCCCTCTATCTCTGCCCCTTCCATGATCCATCCACCATCTGCCCCTGTCTGCCCTCTCTCTCCCCCCCATCCATTCACTGTCTGCCCTTTCTATCCCTTCCATCCACTGTCAGCCCTCTCTCTCTGCCCCTTCAATCCACCATTTGCCCTCCCTCTGTCATCCATCCAGGGTTTGCCCTCCCTCTCGCTCCCCCATCCAGGATCTGCCCCTCTCTCCGCCCCTTTTTTTCAGCCCCCAGTTCCAGCCCCACTATCCCACCAGTCCCGAGCTTCAGCCCCCCAGCCACTTCTCCCTGTCCCCTTTTCAGCCCCCAGTCCCAGTACTAGCCTTATCCCACCTACCCTCCTTTTCAGCCCCCAGTTCCAGCCCCCTTCATCCACATGCCTTGTATTAGGGCCCCCTTTTCAGAACCATTCTCCCACCTGACCCACGCATGCCCCATTTTCCCACCAGCCCCAGGCCCCATCTCAGACCCCAGTGACAGTCCCCTTCTCCCATCCGAGAATCCCCTCCCCCAACCCCAGTCCTCTTCAACCATCCAAGAACCCCCTCTCCACCCCTTCTCCCATCCGTGAACCCCCTCTCCACCTCCCCATTTGAGAACCCCCACCCTACCCTTCCCCCACCCTTCTCCCATCTGAGTCCCTCCCCGACCCACCTACCAGCTGAGCTCCATTCTGCCGCCCACCACCCTCACTGCCTTTAAAAAAACAATTTGGAAGTGTCGGAGAGACAGTGACAGGCAGCGCCTCGCATCTGCCCTGCTACTAAAAATCTCTTCGATGTTGTTCGGGCCTTCCCCACATTGAGTCCCGCCCGCCCTCGCGGTAATTGGAAGTTTCCTCAGAGGAGGGTGGGACTCAATGTGGGAAGGCCCAATGACGTCGAACAGATTTTAGTAGCAGGGCGGGCAGACGTGAGGCGCTGCCTGTCACTTTCGGCGCTTCCAAATTGCATTTTTAAAGGCAGGAGACAGGAGAGCAGCGACTCGGAGCACCCCCCCCACCCGCTGACATCGGGGGGGCAGACCGCCCCCACCATGCCGCTGTCGTGCATCAGATTCGTTGGGAGGACGGACTGGAGCTCGGGCGGGCGGGGCGACCTGAGGCGCGCGCTGGGCCCAATGCGGTCGCCTCGCCTTAAGACCGGCCCTGACCGCACCAACTCCCCATCCTGCTCCCTGCACTGCTGACTAGAAATTTCTATTATTCTTCCCCTCATGACTGCCTTGCCTGCCTTCCAATACATTATTGGGTTTACATCATGAGGATTGTTTTCCTGTAGGAACTGGTTCCATGCCTCTCCCAGGAACTGGTGGAAATCAGTGTTTTGGTATAATGTGGGGTTCATCCGCCAGCCTGCACATCGTACATCCCACCCCAGGTCCAAATCTACCCATACCATATTATGATCTGAAACCGCTCCCTGATCTATCCCAGAGGCTCATGCCATTGATAACAGCGAGGAGGAAAGCAATATATAATCTAGCCTGGCATGGACTTTGAATTCAGATGAACATGACTATACATACTACTCCCACGTGCACAATGTCCGCCAGATATCCAGCAGAGCCAGCTCCTTCATAAGAAAGTTAACTCCCTTCTCATCCCATCCCTTCATCCTGGCCTTGAGGGGCTTGCAGTCAATCAGTGGATCAGCCGTAATGTTATAGTCACCCCCCAACACAAGCTTGTATTCATTTAATGCGACCAAAGAGGCAAGCACTGCAGAAAAAAAAAACTTGTGGGGGCACATGTTTGTGGCATATATCGAGCACAATGCCATTTTAACCCATTGGAGGGTTCCCATCCATATTACATAACACATCTACTTTAAGACGTCTACTATATTGGAGAATCTTTGTGTGCTTTACAGGCGAATGTATGCCATCAACATTAAAGGGTGGCTATTCTAAGACTGCTCATCCCACAACTAGAGTACCATAGGCCTGTAGCCACTATTTCTGAGATTAATCCGAGGGGCGACGTCCCAGCCTAACTGCCCTCCACAGCACGATAGCCAAATCTGCAAATCAAGAATACAAAAGGATACACTCCCCCAGACACAGGAATCCACAAATCTCCCCCCCTCTCAACCCTCCCTTTGCCTCCCTCCGATCCCCTGGCATCCATCGCACAACTTCACCCCATACATTCAGCCCCCTCAAAGCCAGCCCTCCTCCCCTCCCCTCCTACACACTCCATCCACCCCCCCAAAGCACATAGTGCTGCACCTACCCTTTTATTCTTGACTGCCCCCCTCCCCCACTTTCCTCCCTAATACCTCCCTTCACTTAAGCGATGCAGGCACACCATTTCACAAGAAAATCAAAAGTCATGAATGTGTGAGTCCGCAATCCGGGCAGGTCAGCGAGCAACTCCTCTTCACTTACCCGCTCGCCCCGCTAACATCCATTTCAATGATCATGAAAACCCGCGGCTTCTGCACCGCCAGCAGCCGATCTTGCTCCAAACACATGTTCAGATAGCCAGTAGAAGTCACAGACACACCAAGGACCTTGGCTACGAGCAGTCCCTCAAGCGCAAGTCTTTAAAAAACAAGACAAAGTGCCAAATATGCCATAGTTCACATCATAATCGGCACATCTCTTAGCTCAGGGTGGAGGGAAGCATTAGGCTCGATCTGTATATTCCAAGAGAGAGAAACCACGTAGAGCATAAACTAAGTCCCGATATTTCTCTTAGGATAACTTTTCCAAGAAGGTTTTTAGCTCCTCCGGAGTTTCCATAACACCATGTTGTTCTCATGCACTACAAGCACTTTAGCTGGATACTGAAGAGAGAACTTGACCCCTTTGTTGAACAGTTGAGGAATATGGCAACAACCGCCTACGCAGATCTGATACTCTTGGTGAGAAGTCCTGGAAAAGCATTAGCTCGGATCCATGATAAATCACTTCATTGTGCTGTCGAAATTTAGACATAAGTTGGGCTTTCTCTGCATAGTTAAGAATTCTAGCGAGTATTGGACGTGGCCTTGCATTCTGCTCCTTCATCACACCCACGCAGTGTACTCTCTCGATGCGTAACCGCTGCCCTTCCACTTCCAGGCCCAGCTCTCGTGGAAGCCAAGACTTAACCAGGTCCCATAGTTCTATATCTCTGATTCCCTCAGGCGCCCGACTATTTGAATATTGTTGCGACGGCTCCTGTTTTCCTGATCGTCAACTCGCTCCTCTAGCTGCTTGCAGCGTTTCTCCAGCATCATTACTTGGGCAGACATGCTTAAGGTAAGGTCCTCCTGGGTCGAGATTCTGTCCTCTGCCTGCTGAAAGCCGGTGTTTTGCACGGTCATGCTCTCTTTAAGTTCGTCCATTGCAGCATATAATTTGGAAAGTTTGTCATCTAAAATATCTGCTAGATTTCTTGTTATTTCTTTGATTGCTGCTTCTTGCAATGTGACCACTGGCAGCTCCTGGGTTCCTGGAGAGCTCCGCTCAGATGCCATCTTGGCCGCTTGAGGGCTCACACGCTAACAGGTCTTGGGGTTTTAGCGGGCATACCAGCGTAGCTGCCTATAAAAACACCTAGTCTACTCTGCTGCCTCCAACAATGCACCTTTGCACTCACTGAGGTCTAGGAAAGAGGGGGTAAAGCAGGTGTATAAGCCAGTTTTCCATGCTGAGGAGGAGATCAGTCACCCGGCATCCGTTCAGGTCGCTGCCATCACGTGACCCCCCTATTTTTGCTTCTAATTCTGCTTCGTACTTGCCCACCATTGCCTCCAGCCACAGGTCTGAAAACACATCCTTTACCGACTCCCCTACTCTTTGCTCCACTCCATTATGTGTCCACCAAATTCTGAGGGCAAGTGAGACACAGTGCCTGGCTACTTGGTGATTTCAAATCATTTAGCATCTAGGGCTTTCACAAATGTAAGTTGCTTCAATATAAATTTCTCACTCACCAAAGCGCACCTTCTACTGTATCTGCCATCTTAGAATCTGCAAGGCCAGGGGGCCTGGCCTTATCTTTCTCCCTTTTCATTGCCTTCACTGCTATATGAATGCTAATTTTAAATAGTTATCTGTCCATAAACAGTAGCAGTGTCCTACACACCTAATTCCTATAAGTGGGAAGCCAGGGCACAGAAAAAAAATGCTGTTATTATATTCAGCACATCACATGACCCCTGACAGTTTTCTTGTTAAATAAAGTTAGGGGGAAAAAAAGGATGACAACTCTGTTTTGATACTGCGATTCTTAGAGGCCCTTTTACTATGCTGCGCTATAAAGTGGCCAGAACTATGACTAGCACGAGGGCTTTCCTACACACTGAGGCCAAATTTAGAGTGGCAGTAAAATGGCCACATGCTAATTTCCCCATTAGCGAGCCCCTTACCAACACCTATTTTCTAGGTGATAAGGGCTCACATGCTAACCACATGCTAATCAGTTACTCTGTAGCAATGTAGCAGCACTAAGCAATTAGAGCAGTACATACCTACTCTCTGCACCTACACACCCCCAGTGCTAAATAATAAAATATATATATTTTTAGCGTGTGGCTGGTCACCTGAGAGAGAAGGAAGGGGAAGGGGCTGCTGCCCACCCTGGGAAGGAAAATGGTGATGCTGGCTACCTAGAGATAGGTAAGGTGCTGGGTTTTGGGGGGGAGGGTTGTTAATGCTACCACAGGGAGGGAGAGGGAATGGCTGAAGGTTCACCATCCTGTTCATATGCAGTTAACAATAGTATGAACAACAGTATTAAAGAAAAAAAATTTTAAGCAATAAGGTTAATTTCTGACCACTTATTTTATAATTGCATCCTACACCAAGTGCTAAAATACATATGGGAGGGACCAAGGGGGTTTAACAGACAGGAAACCAAGAGACATTGAAACCAATTAGGTAGTCTCTATTTCCTCTTCCTGTGTAGCCGTCATCCCCCAGTACAAACAAACCTATGAGCTGTTGCATCCTGTTGTCATTCTTTATTGTTGGTAGCATTTTTATTTATGTTTAAATCATTTTTATTATTTTAAGCAGAAGTAATGATATACATCCATATAAAACCATTAACAGTAGGTAAGTCAGGATCCAAGATGGCTGCGCCCTGCTAAGACGCCCTAGACCTCGCTCCTACGATGCCTAAACGCCGTGGGAAAATCGCGGGCAGAGCTTCCCCGCATTTACCCCCGTTACCTGGTCCTTTGGATCGATTCATGAGGCCACGGGAAGTTATACAAGAAGGCGGAACGCCTCCGATTGGGAACGCCGGCGAACGGGAGACTTTGGCTTCCCCCGGACTGGAAACTACCTTAAGCCCCGCTGCACGCACTCCTCCTCCTCAACCGCTTGGCGCCAGTTCCTTCCTCTTTGACCCGACGGGGTCTCCCTCGGAAGGAGCAGGGGACCCGAAAGAACCTCGGGGAGAAGCGTCTCTACCATCGGGGGAAGGAATGGAGGGAAGTTTGCCCATATCATCATCATTTATTGAGGAGAGAGAAACTGAGGGTCGAAGTGCAGCAGATTTACAGTCTTCAGTAAGGTTTGAACTTCCTAAAGAGTTAGTAGCCAAGCCAAAGAATGTGACTTTAGACACTTTGTGGGATTTAATGTCCAACCTAGGACAATGTTTCCTTAAGCAAAATGAAGAGTTTTTGCCTAGAGTAAAGACTATTGAAAGTGACCTGAAAAAAAAAGAGGAAGAGTTTAAAGTTTTAAATGAGAAAATGGAAAAAATTGACCAAAGGGTTATGAAGACGGAAACGTTACAAACTTTGATGGTAAAAGAAGTAACTAATCTCAGGCGTAAATCAGAGGCTTTTGACAATTATACTAAAAATCATAACCTGAGATTCGTTAACTTCCCTAGGATTCCAAATGTTTTTCCTCTTGATATGTTGAAACGCTATTTTCGTGAAAATTTGAATGTTCAGGAAAAGGACTTTCCACCCTTATCCCAAGTTTATTATGTCCCAGAAAGGAACTTGAATCAAGAGACTGAAAAACCTATTGATGTTTCTCTTTTGCTTGAGACTTCTGACTCTGAATTGGTCACAGCCGCTACTTTGGTGGCGACTGTTGCCCTACTTCCTGATAAGAATTGGATCTTCTGCCTTTTTTTCCGTAATAAAGAGAATCCCTTTTTGGGTCTCAAAATATTGTTATTTCCTGATGTCTCCAAGGAGACACGTCGACGGAGGAAACAATTCTTACTCCTTAAGCCAGAAATTTTGCACTTGGGGGGTGTCTTCTTTTTAAGGTACCCCTGCAAGTGCATAATAAGGCTGGGGGGGAAGAAATATGTATTTACTGAACCTGAACATCTGTCAGCATTAGTAGCCTCAGTTAAAATGGAGAATGCTTTAAAGAATAATGTATAATTTCTTAGCAGAGAATGATTTACCTGGCAACTTTTTTCCTATATTATTTCTCCCCTTAGATTACCTGATATCTTGGATCTCCCATTATGGACTTGAGTGTCGTATAAATTTGAAAGTGTATAGATTTATATGCTTGTTTTTGAGAAATATTTTCCTTTTACAATAGTTCCTACTTATACGATACTTTCCTAAGCAAGATGTTTCTTGTAAATATTGTTTAAATGAATAAAAGAATAAATAAAAAAAAAAAAATAAAAAAAACAGTAGGTAAGTCATTTTACGAGTACTTCCAATGTCAAATCCAGCCAGAAGTAACTGCCCTCTCCCACCGCCCCCTCCCCCACAATTGCCCTTTCCCTTCCTCTAACTATGGTCTTGGAAATGATAATTTGCTTGGTGAGTGAGCATTCGACAGTAAGTAATAAATAAATAATTCAAGTCGACAATTAAGTAATCAACTTCTGTCCTGGGAGGTAAGAGTCTGCAAAAAGGGTTCCCAAGCTTGACAAAAACGTTTACCTAGGGCATCAGAAAAATCATGCTCCTGGAGTCTATCTATTTTCATCATTGGCAAGAGGGTGCCTCAGGGGACAACCAAGAAAACAGTATGGTTTTCAGGGCCATAAGGATTACCAGACACAGATACTCTCTACATCCCTTTTGTACTGGCCCATCGAATACACACTCATCAAACAACACTACAGGTAGATGTTGGAATACTCAAGGTTGATAAGTTCTGGAAACAATCCAGAAGATCAATCCAAAACTGTTGCACTGGTGAGCAAGACCAAAACACGTTCCTCCATGGTGCATCAAGGAAAGCACATTTCGGACACTGCTCAGTCATGTCCAGAAAAGCTCAACAATCACCGTGGGGTGAAAAGAATAACCAAAGCGCAAATTTATAGAGAAGTTCACGGTGAAGAACATTAGGTGTGCACTTTGGAATAGAAAAGGATAAACCCCTGAAGCTGAGATGGCTGTAGCTGAAATGGAAGCTCTCAGATCCAGACATCTGTGAGTTTACAATAATCCACAACCGCTGTAGTATCTTGTAGATAACAGTGATGAAAAGTTAAAGGGACTAATTTCTGTGATCCCAAGGTATAAGCCTCAGATATGGTCTCTTGAACGTCCTCTATAAGATTCTCCCAAGCCAAAGACTGTACATAGTGCCTCAGTTGAAGGCAGGCAAAGTAATCTCTAGATTAGAGGCCATATTCCTACTGTTGGTCTTCATAGGGCCTCATGAATCCATCATCTAACAACACTTGTAACAAATGTTATTCTTTTTCTATGCGATCGATCAAATATGCTGTTCTGAAGCCCTAGTGGAAAAGAAGGGTTACGTTATATGGGTATAAAGGGTGTCTCATGTGGTACAAAATGGTAGTGTTTGCAAACCCATCTCCAAACAGCCCTGTTGTTCAAAATAGGGAAGGCCTTAAATGTCCCTGAAGGAAACGCACCAGTGCCATAGAGAATATAACTAAAGTGTATCCCAGGGACTAGGTTAGTCTCTAATTCAGTAATTGAAAAATCCTAGGTACCCTGAAATCAATCAAGATGTCGCATTCCTAATACACTGGGCCGCCTTCCCTGCCAAAGATACTTCTGTATTATACAACTGAATAGCATCTCTACAATATAATAGAATTTGGAACACAAAGCTACTGGGGCACTAATACCATGTTAAAAAGAGCTGTACGACCTCAAAGAGACAGAAGATAGGCCCTCCAAAGCTCCAGTTTCCTCCCTGTAGAGGTTCGTAAAGGATTAATGTTAAAAGAATAAGAAGAGACAGGTCAGATGGGATACAGACACCCAGATATTTGAGCGCCTGGTCCTCTCACTGCAAGAGAAAGTGCCTCTGCCGTTCAGCGTGCACCAATGGAAGGGCAAAGCCTTGGATTTACTGAGATTTAGAGTAAAACCAGAGAGCACCCCATAATCTGTAATTACAAACAGCAATCGGGGGAGGGATTGTTGAGGATCAACAAGTAGCATCATCAAGTTGGCAAAAACTAGCACCTTAAACAAGCAATTTTGAATTCGTACCCCGGGGATTAGCGGATCAGCATTTAGTAGGTGCAATAAACGTTCTAATGAGAGAGCAAAAAGAAGAGGTGAGAGAGGGCATTCCCTGCCACGTCCCATGAAAAATGGGAAACGAAGAGATATGCGCCCCCCATTCACTATTAATTGGGCCTTGGGATGAGAATACAAGGCCTCCACCGCTCAAAGAAACAAACCACTCAGCCCACAACAAGATAATACAGCAAAAAGAAACTTCCAGCATACTTGGTCAAAAGCCTTTTCAGCGTCAAGGCTTAAAGCAAGCGTGGATAGTTTGACAGTGCGAGATCGCCAGCAAAACTTTGCGGACATTTAAGACCGATTGCCGGCCCCTCACAAAGCCCAACTGTTCAGTCCCCACTAAGTGGGGTAGAAACGTTGCCATTCAGGTAGCTAAAATTTCTGACAAAAGTTTGATATCGACATTAAAGAGTGAAATGGGCGCTGGTAAGAACTGGTCAAATCTTGTAGTTTGTTAGGTTTGGGGAGCAACGTGATGAGGGCAGTGTTTTCATGAAGCGGAAATTGTCCCTCCACCACTACAGTGTTGTAGTAATCAATTAGTGGACCTACTAATTGAATTTGAAGACATTTATAAAACTCCCCAACAAAGCCATCACTCCCTGGAGCACAAAATACAGAGCTCATAATTGCTATTTCCAACAGCTACAATAATTTTTGAAGCTGTTTTAGTGGAGTGGAGGAATGGCCTAGTGGTTAGGGTGGTGGACGTTGATCCTGGGGAACTGAGGAACTGAGTTCGATTCCCACTTCAGGCACAGGCAGCTCCTTCTGACTCTGTGGAGGTCACTTAACCCTCCATTGCCCCATGTAAGCCGCATTGAGCCTGCCATGAGTGGGAAAGCGCGGGGTACAAATGCAACAAAAATATTCAACTGTTATTTCATGGTATTTATATGTACATATGGGAAGCTTTCAAATAAGTTTAAAAAAAAACAACTTTTGTCATCCACTTTTAAGGCAGTGGCTCTCCAACTGGAACAGCTTTTGTCTTTTTACAGATATACCACACATATTTCTAATAATCTTTTGCTATTGTTTTCAGTAGCAAACGGTGTAATAAAAACGCAGCCATGCAGTGGTATACTACAAAAATGCACTTAATATTGTTTATTACAAGTATTTAAAAGAAAGATATTAAATAATGAGGAAAGAGCTACCTTCATGCCGAAGTCCAGAATCAGTCTAAATGTGCCAACATTGTCCAGTTCTGTGATATCTATTTCTTCTTCAAGTAATTTTTCAACAGCATTTTCTCAGTTACTACCCAAGTGTGAACACAGCTATAATAATGAATAAGTTTTGGATGTTACTGAATTCTATTATTCTGTCTCACTGTATTTTCAGTTTTAGCACAGTAGAAGTCATCACAAGGACAAAACATAAAACCAATGGACTGCATTAGGGGCTTGTAGCCCATTTAGTTATGTTTAGACAAATGAGAGCTATTACATAAAATATTTATTTTTATTTTGACTTATAAACCACCTGCCCCTGAAACATATTCAAAACAGAATAATCCACTTGTGTATCTAAAAGGTAAACTTCTACAAAACAGATAAAGATATGATGCCATGTGCCACAATGAAAGGTAAGTTTAATTCTACTTGCATTTAATTTCAATATATTCCATTATCTTTATAACACCAGACTTCCCAAGGCAGATTACTACAGTTAAGATGAACCCATCAGGACATCCTCACTGAAATTTGGCCATCTGTATTGTATTGTATTTATTTTAGATTTTAGCATAGAAAAATTAGCACAAAATACAGAGTTTATAATTGCTGTTTCTACCAGCTACAATCATTTTTGAAGCGGTTTTAGTGATATTCAATTATTTCATGATATTTATAAGTACATATGGGAAGCTTTCAAATAAATTAAAATGCTGTCCAATAAGTTTAAAAAAAATGTTGTCCACCTTTAAGGCACTGTCTATCCAACTGGCACAGCTTTTGACTTTGTACAGATGGACCATGCATATTTCTAATTATCTTTTGCTATTGCTTTCAATAGCAAAGGGTCTACTAAAAGCGCTGCAAGCTCAGCATACTAGCTTCCTTACACAGAGAACTAGATAGGTTCACTTGGGAAAAAGCACGAACATTATCAGTTTTAGATGGCAGCACTATGCAGATCTGATTGTGCAAAGATACCAAGTCTCACGCATTCGGCGTGCGACACACGCACAAGCATTCGAAAGGACTCACACTCTCGCACGCCGCCAAGCACCCATCCTCACGCATGCGGGGCTCGGTCACCCCTCTGCACGATCTACACGCTCCCCCTTTTCCGCGATACGGCACCTGTCCCTCAAACGTCCCCAATCAAGCTCATCATCATACCTGACTCAGGTCGCCCACTAGCAATCCCACAACTTTCCTTCTCCGGTGCCCCGTGACCGTCCTCTATAATAAACTACAACTACAACCTCTCCTTCCTCTTCATCCCGCCTTACCAGAAACAGGAAGTTACGTCAGAAGGGAGCGCAGTGTGCACTGAGCAAGAGAGACTTCTCTGTCTGAATCTGCAACTGGAGTCGGTTGACGAAGCAGTAGCATTGATGCAGTTAATGCTCCGTGAAAGTATGCAAGGATCCGCCACATGCTTTACAAATCTATATAGGAGACACTCTGTGAAGATGCGCTTTTACTAGCGTAGTCCGAAGACGATGGGCTGAGTCTTGAGGAATCTCCATTTTCATAGTAGAAAAAGATTCAAGCCGCTATCCATTGCGACAAAGTACGTTTTGTGAGTGCTCGAGGCAGCTGCCACTCCCGTAGAAAAAGAAAGAACTGAGATGAGCGGCCTCGGCGGGCACGTGCTCGAGCACAATCTAAAGTATACAATGCACGTTGGTTAGCATCAGTGCGAGCAGGTAGATACGAGCTAGGGTTACCATTTTGTGTCCTCTGAAAAAGAGGACACATGCCACGCCCCCGCCTGCACCCGCCACGCCCACTGCCACGCCCCTTTTGGATCGTAATTCCGCCCCCTTTCCCCTCCCCTCTTCACATAGTCCCCTCCCCCGCCCCCCCATCACATACTCCCCTCCCCCTGTCACATGCTCCCCTCCCCTTCCTTACCATCTTCCCTGGTGGTCTAGTGACGTCTTCGGGGCAGGAAAGAGTCCCCTCTTTCCTGCCCGGAGCGCTGCCTGCCCTTGCCTACATCCTTCTCGGTCTCGGCTGAGGATTCAAAATGGCCGCCGAGAGTTGAAGCGGCCTCGCGAGACTTCAACTCTCGGTGGCCATTTTGAATCACCAGCAGAGACCGAGAAGGAGGATGGGCAAGGCAGAGCTCCGGGCAGGAAAGAGGGGGCTCTTTCCTGCCCCGAAAGACGTCACTAGACCACCAGGGAAGATGGTAAGGAAGGTGAGGGGAGACCCACGGCGCCGATGGATCGCGCAACTGCACGCACGCGCGCCCTCCCGCACGCACGTTTGTCCAGAAATCCGGACAAACGTGCATGCAGGCAAAACCCGCCGGACGCCCCGGACATGCCCTCAAAAAGAGGACATGTCCGGGGAAATCCGGACAAATGGTAACCCTAATACGAGCGGAACTATTATGGATTGATTTAAATAATGGAGACACCACCTTTGGAAGACGTGTTGAGTGTGGGCCAAGGACTATCTTATCAAACATATAAATGGCAAGTGACCGACTCACCTGCAAATGCGCAGTAGAGACTTCCCTCTCTGTCTCGCCCTTGCGTCAAGACGTGATGACGTCGGAGGGCGGAACAGAGAGGGAAACGGAGTTGGACGCTGCCGCTTGGAAATGAACAAAGCGCGCACCAACCTCCACCCTCACCCCCATCCCTTCGCTCCCGTCCCCCTCCGTATCGGGCCCCCTGCACTGACCTGACAGCGCCTCTCACCTCCGTGTGAAAGCACTGCAGGCGATCTGCTGCTGCCTGCAGCGCTTTCACACGGAGGTGAGAGGCGCTGTCAGGTCAGTGCAGGGGGCCCGAAGGGGGGAGGGAGCGGCGGCGAGGAGGGTTGCTGGAAATCTCGCCCGTTTTAACTGGCTTAACGGCTAGTTATGTAATATTTGAGTACCAACGCTTGAAACTCGCCAGTGGAAGTATTATGGATTGATTTAAATAAAATGGAAACACCACCTTAGAAAAAAATTTGGGGTATGGTCGAAAGGAATACCTTATGCAATACCGGAGTATATGGCTCATAGTGTACAAACTCACCGATACGGTGTGCTGATGATTGTAATCAAAAAGAGCTTTTTCCATGTGATACATTAAGTGCAGACAGACGCACTTGCTTTCTGCCAGTACTGATGCAGCGATACTTCTACGAAAAAGAGTTAAGACCAAGAAGAGCCAAAACCGAGCTTCTCATCTTTCCCCCTATACCTACCTCTCCTCTCCCCCCCTTTCTCTATGTCTGTGGATGGCACTCTCATTCTCCCTGGCTCATCTGCTCGTAACCTTGGGGTCATCTTTGACTCCTCTCTCCTTCTCTGCTCACATTCAGCAGATTGCCAAAACCTGTCGTTTCTTTCTCTATAACATCAGCAAAATCCGTCCCTTCATCTCTGAGCACTCTACCAGAACCCTTATCCACACTCCTATCATCTCTCATCTTGATTATTGTAACCTGCTTCTCACCGGCCTTCCCTCTTAGCTATCTCTCTCCTCTTCAATCAGTCCAAAACTCTGCTGCGCGACTCATTTTCCACCAAAGTCGCTATGCTCAGATTAGCCCTCTTCTTAAGTCACTTCACTGGCTCCCTATCCGTTTCCGCATTCAATTCAAACTTCTCTTATTGACCTATAAGTGCATTCACTGTGCCGCTCCCCAGTACCTCTTCACACTTGTCTCTCCCTACACCCCCCCCCCCCCTCGGGTACTTCGTTCTGTTGATAAATCTCTCTTATCTGTCCCCTTCTCGTCTACTGCTAATTCCAGACTCCGTTCCTTTTATCTTACTGCACCTCACGCCGGGAATAAACTTCCTGAGCCTGTACGTCTAAACCCCTCTTTGGCCGTTTTCAAGTCCAAACTTAAAGCCCACCTTTTTACCACTGCTTTTGACTGCTAACCACTGCTCACTTGCCCTATCCTTTATCCTCACCTCTTTATTTCCCTACCCTGTCACGTATTCAAAGCTGGAACTGGGTTTGTGAGCCCTTGGGCCACTGCCGAGGAGCGGCAGTGGCAGGCAAAACGACCCCACACTAGAGACAGGGCAGATCTCTGACAAGCAGTTAGGCTTCACCTGCACCTGGCCGCTTTTCACCAGAAGTTGAGCTCCTGACTTCAGATGGCTGGCAGGACTTACTGGACAGTACTGGGACTGGATATCAGCTAGGCAGCACAGGGACTGAGGGTCACAGGGAAAAGGAATAAACAGGGACAGCAAGGCAGGGAAAGGATAGGCTAAAGGACAAGACTAAAAGCTGCGAACGGCCACTTAAACAGCGAACCAACGCAGCTAGACAGGAGACTGAACTGAAAGCTGCCAGCAGCCACTGAAGCAGGGAACAAACACAGATAAACCCAGAACTAGGCAAAGACATTCAAACAAGACTGGGAAACAAGCAATTCAGCAAACAAGCAATACCCTGAACTAAACATAGACTAACTAGGACAGGCAAGAACCAGAGCAAGGAAACAAACTCAGGCTGATGTGCAAAAGCACCATCATACCAGGGCCTTGGACGCAAAGCAAAGGCAGAGAGGTTCCAAATGGGCTAAAGTCTGGAACAGGTGATAGTCCATAGCAGCCACCGGTTCTGGCCACCAGAGGGCGAGGGGAGCACAGATGTAACATACCCTTAATTGTTATGTCTGTCTCCTGTCTTATCTAGATTGTAAGCTCTTTGAGCAGGGACTGTCTTTTTGTGTATGGTGTACAGCGCTGCGTATGCCTTGTAGCGCTATAGAAATGTTAAGTAGTAGTAGTAAGAGCACACTCACACTGCCACATCTACGTGTCAGCAGCATCAGAGGTCACCTGATCTACAGGCGCATGCGTGTGGCGATCTCCACGTGCCGCCAGATCGCTACCTACTCGTGGAGGTTGCCGGTTGTTGGTCCTTGCAAGAGTTCTCCATAGTATTTGAGTGTAAATTGCAGGTTCTGTTTTGACTATATTTATAACTTGCTTTCCCCTAACCTCCCCACCTTTCCCTCCTCTGTTACTTATATATTGATATTCTTTGATATGACTATTTAATTATTCCTTGTATTTTGCATTTCATATCCCTGTATCATTATAAATTAATAAAATTTCAAATGCTGAAGCATTGGTCCTTGCATCAGCTTGGGCAGAGAGCACAAGTGCAGCTGGGCTGAATTATTGAAACAGGACTGGGAGAAGGTGTTGGAAGGTGCAGTTTGCTACCACAGCCATAAGTGTTACTTTAGTCTTTTTTTTTTTTTTATGTTGGTTGAGTAGTTAAGGACAGGCTAGGAGCCAACATACAAATTAAGCTACTTTGAATAGAACAAGCCAACTAAATAAAAGGTCTACCTTATATGCATTAATGGTGTCAGTTGCTACTTATATGGTTGGTTGGTTTTTTAAGTATCACTTCATTATTTTTACTTTTTAACATCTGTTTCCATGCTTTAAAATAGACAAGCAGGCAATCCCATCATTTTATCCATGTGTAATGATTGTAGCAATTTAAATGAATGGAGCCACTGAATATGAGCATAAACTGGTGCAGAAAAAAATAAAATAGTAATAGTAAAATGAATTTATAAAGGCAAAGACATTTTCAGGTTCTGTTGGTGATGTTTGTCCTAATTAGATTGTAAGCTCTGTCGAGCAGGGACTGTCTCTTCATGTTCAAGTGTAAAGCGCTGCGTATGCCTTGTAGCGCTATAGAAATGTTAAGTAGTACTTTCCCCCGGGCTGCGCAGGGACGTCCACAGGCATAGCGAAGGTGCCATAACTTTTTTTTTTTTTATGTTTAAGTCCCACACTAGCACTTGGGATATGCAGCTTGTTCTTTTTTTTTTTTTTGGACGTGTTTGGCATGCGCAGAGCAGCCAGCATAACACTTGGCTGCTCTTCGCATGCTCAGCCGGCCGACTGGCTTCCGAGGGAATAGAAAATGCAAGTGAGCTACAACGAGCAGCTCATTTGCATTCCATTCCCTTGATGCATGGCCGTTCCCTACCGATTCGCTATGGAATCGGTAAGGGAAGGGCTCTTCCGAGGACCTTAGTGCATCTGGCCCTGAGTCCAATCCCATGAGCATGACCCTATAATTCCATTCCAAAGGCTTATCCACAACCTCTTCCAGATGAGCAAGTACCCCGTTTCAAAAAGCTTGTAACACTGAGCATTCCAGAAAGTGATGTACCATAGTGCCCTTGCTTTTCAGACATTTGTTTCACTCCTCTGAATCCTATTGCCTTGCCTTTCCTTCGTGTGAGATATGCCTTATGCAGGATCTTGATCTGAATTTTGTGAAGATCCACATTTGGAGTGATTTTGTAAGCCAGTTCAAAACACCGCGAGAGCTCTGGAACAGAGACCTCAGTCCCCAAGGTTAAACTCCATTTTTCTGCCAGTAAGGAGAAAAATTGGGCGGGTTTCCACAGTTTACCCAGACGGTACCATCCCGATAACTTTATTAAATTGCACTGGCATTTGCATGAACACCACATCAAGTGTAGTAAAAACTGGATATTTTTTGTCTCTACTTTTCAAGGACAATAGCTAGTGTTGAAGCTGCAGATATGAAAAGAAAAAATTGGAAGGAAGATTCCACCGTTTGACAGCCTACAAAAGAAGGAAGTTGTGTGCCCTTCTCCTCAGCTACCTGTCCCACATACCTGCAACATTTGTGAGCATACTCCTTGAAAACGGTCACCCCTCTCCCCACCTCGAACCCAGGGTTATCGCACAGCTCCAAAAATGGAGATGCCCCGGATGCACCTCCCAGCCTACATTGCCACCAGTCCCACGCTATCCGAAGCGGCTTCAAGAGAGGGGAAAGCTTGACCTGATGTCCCCTAGCATGGAGGGCATTAAAAACAGAAAGAGGGGAAGCAGCACTTTCCCATACACATGAAGGTACGAACAAGTAATGTCCCATATGCACTTCATATACCCATCTGAGGAGAGCTGTGACGTACAGCCTAAGGTCAGGCAAGTTAACTCCCCTCTCACCTCTTTTCCGAATGAGTTTGTTATGCCCAATCCTAGCTCTGTGATCGCCCCATATGAAGGATGAGATCACTCCCCTATACATTCTCTCATCTTTGCTACGAATCCACACTGGCAACATTTAGGGTATGAAATTTTGGGGAACACCATTTTTACAAGTGCCACTCTACCTAGGAACGAAATGGGTAAGTCCCTCCACCTGCAGCAAAAAGTTCGAATCGGCTCCAATTTGTCACCAACATTCTTCTTGTACATGACTGTGGTGTCTAAGTGCAGATAAACCCCCAAATATTTCATTGGTCCTGCCGACCACACCAAAGGGAAGTCAGGCCAACTGTTGCATGCGCAAAATTAATTTGTCAAAATTAATTCTCAGCCCCGAAAACGACCCAAATTGCTGGATAAGGTTTATCAAAATGGGTATCCCCCTAGACGTCTGTCCCAGAAATATTAACGTCGTCTTCCAAAAGGTTGATTTTTGTACTCCCCATGCCCTACTTTTATCCCCTGGACCTCTTTCGATTGCCGAATCTATAGCGCTGCGTACGCCTTGTAGCGCTATAGAAATGCTAAATAGTAGTAGTACATAAGTACATAAGTAGTGCCATACTGGGAAAGACCAAAGGTCCATCTAGCCCAGCATCCTGTCACCGACAGTGGCCAATCCAGGTCAAGGGCACCTGGCACGCTCCCCAAACGTAAAAACATTCCAGACAAGTTATACCTAAAAATGCGGAATTTTTCCAAGTCCATTTAATAGCGGTCTATGGACTTGTCCTTTAGGAATCTATCTAACCCCTTTTTAAACTCCGTCAAGCTAACCGCCCGTACCACGTTCTCCGGCAATGAATTCCAGAGTCTAATTACACGTTGGGTGAAGAAAATTTTTCTCCGATTCGTTTTAAATTTACCACACTGTAGCTTCAACTCATGCCCTCTAGTCCTAGTATTTTTGGATAGCGTGAACAGTCGCTTCACATCCACCCGATCCATTCCACTCATTATTTTATACACTTCTATCATATCTCCCCTCAGCCGTCTCTTCTCCAAGCTGAAAAGCCCTAGCCTTCTCAGCCTCTCTTCATAGGAAAGTCGTCCCATCCCCACTATCATTTTCGTCGCCCTTCGCTGTACCTTTTCCAATTCTACTATATCTTTTTTGAGATACGGAGACCAGTACTGAACACAATACTCCAGGTGCGGTCGCACCATGGAGCGATACAACGGCATTATAACATCCGCACACCTGGACTCCATACCCTTCCTAATAACACCCAACATTCTATTCGCTTTCCTAGCCGCAGCAGCACACTGAGCAGAAGGTTTCAGCGTATCATCGACGACGACACCCAGATCCCTTTCTTGATCCGTAACTCCTAACGCGGAACCTTGCAAGACGTAGCTATAATTCGGGTTCCTCTTACCCACATGCATCACTTTGCACTTGTCAACATTGAACTTCATCTGCCACTTGCACGCCCATTCTCCCAGTCTCGCAAGGTCCTCCTGTAATCGTTCACATTCCTCCTGCGACTTGACGACCCTGAATAATTTTGTGTCATCGGCGAATTTAATTACCTCACTAGTTATTCCCATCTCTAGGTCATTTATAAATACATTAAAAAGCAACGGACCCAGCACAGACCCCTGCGGGACCCCACTAACTACCCTCCTCCACTGAGAATACTGGCCACGCAATCCTACTCTCTGCTTCCTATCTTTCAACCAGTTCTTAATCCATAATAATACCCTACCTCCGATTCCATGACTCTGCAATTTCTTCAGGAGTCTTTCGTGCGGCACTTTGTCAAACGCCTTCTGAAAATCCAGATATACAATATCAACCGGCTCCCATTGTCCACATGTTTGCTTACCCCCTCAAAAAAATGCATTAGATTGGTGAGGCAAGACTTCCCTTCACTAAATCCGTGCTGACTTTGTCTCATCAGTCCATGTTTTTGTATATGCTCTGCAATTTTATTCTTAATAATAGCCTCCACCATCTTGCCCGGCACCGACGTCAGACTCACCGGTCTATAATTTCCCGGATCTCCTCTCGAACCTTTCTTAAAAATCGGAGTAACATTGGCTACCCTCCAGTCTTCCGGTATTACACTCGATTTTAGGGACAGATTGCATATTTCTAACAGTAGCTCCGCAAGTTCATTTTTTAGTTCTATTAATACTCTGGGATGAATACCATCAGGTCCCGGTGATTTACTACTCTTCAGCTTGCTGAACTGACCCATTACATCCTCCAAGGTTACAGAGAATTTGTTTAGTTTCTCCGACTCCCCCGCTTCAAATATTCTTTTCGGCACCGGTGTCCCCCCCAAATCCTCCTCGGTGAAGACCGAAGCAAAGAATTCATTTAATTTCTCCGCTACGGCTTTGTCCTCCTTGATCGCCCCTTTAACACCATTTTCGTCCAGCGGCCCAACCGACTCTTTGGCCGGTTTCCTGCTTTTAATGTATCTAAAAAAATTTTTACTATGTATTTTTGCTTCCAACGCTAATTTCTTCTCAAAGTCCTTTTTTGCCCTCCTTATCTCCGCTTTGCATTTGGCTTGGCATTCCTTATGATCTATCCTGTTACTTTCAGTTGGTTCTCTTCTCCACTTTCTGAAGGATTGTTTTTTGGCTCTAATGATTTCCTTTATCTTACTGTTTAGCCACGCCGGCTGACGTTTAGTCTTTTTTCCCTTTTTTCTAATACGTGGAATATATTTGTCCTGAACCTCCAGGATGGTGTTTTTAAACAGCATCCACGCCTGATGCAAGTTTTTTACTCTGCGAGCTGCTCCTTTCAGTCTTTTTTTCACCATTTTTCTCATTTTGTCGTAATCACCTTTTCTATAGTTAAACGCTAGCAAGAACGAACAACATGGGTGACAAGGGGCATCCCTGTCCCGTGCCCCTCTGCAAAGTGAACGAGGGGGACAAAGTGCTATTAAATCAATATTTGAGCCGTGGGATTCCTATATACGGAGAGGGTGGTGGATGCTTGGAATGCCCTCCCGTGGGAGGTGGTGGAGATGAAAACGGTAACGGAATTCAAACATGCGTGGGATAAACATAAAGGAATCCTGTGCAGAAGAAAGGGATCCTCAGGAGCTTAGCCTAGAATGGGTGGCAGAGCTGGTGGTTGGGAGGCGGGGCTAGTGTGGGCAGACATATACGGTCTGTGCTGGGGCTGGTGGTTGGGAGGCGGGACTAGTGCTGGGCAGACTTATACGGTCTGTGCCAGAGCCGGTGGTGGGTGGCAGGGATAGTGCTGGGCAGACTTATATGGTATGTACCAGAGCTGGTGGTTGGGATGCGGGGTTGGTGGTGGGTGGCAGGGATAGTGCTGGGCAGACTTATACGGTCTGTGCCAGAGCTGGTGGTTGGGAGGCGGGGATAGGGCTGGCCAGACTTATATGGTCTGTGCACTGAAGAGGACAGTACAAATAAAAAAAGCACATATGAATTTATCTTCTTGGGCAGACTGGATGGACCGTGCAGGTCTTTTTCTGCCATCATCTACTATGTTACTATATATAGGGCTCTAATCCCGTTCAAAAATTCCCCATAAATGCCAAATTATGGTAAAACCCAAAAAAGTTGGTTCCAAAGGATTTTATCGAATGCTTTCTCCACATCCAAACTGACAATTATATCATCTCCAGACACACACACCCTTGTCTGTATGGCACTCATGGCTCTTAATATGTTTGTGGAGGCATACCTCCCCAGTACAAACCCAGATTGGTCCTTATGTACTAGAGAAAGGAGCACCTTACCCAGACGAGCAGCCATAATGCTAGCAAACAGTTTTATGTCCTGATTTAATAAAGAAATAGGGCGATATGAGCCTAACAGTTCCCCATCACGGCCTGGTTTAGGTAAAACTATTATAGAAGCATGTGTCAGAGAACCCGTATGCTGCCCTGCTGTGTAATGCCCTACACAGATCACTAAAGGACCCCACTATCTGTTCCCCCAAAACTTTGTAGAACTCAGGCCCTAGCCCATCAGGGCCCGGGGGTTTTGTCAGATTGAGTTTCTTTATGGCTGTTAGATTTTCAAGGCAGACACTAGGTTCGTGAGCCCTTGGGCCACTGCCGAGGAGCGGCAGTGGCAGGCAAAACCACTCCACACCAGGGACAAGACAGAACTCAGACAGGAACAGCTAGACTTCACCTGCACCTGGCCACCCTTCCCCAGGACTTGAGCCCCTGGCTGCAGGCGGCCAGCAGGACTTACTGGACAGGGCTGGAACTGGATACCAACTAGGCTGAACAGGGACTGAGGGTCAGAGGGGAAAAGAATATACATGGACAGCAAGGCAGGAAACTGGGCTAGGACTCACAGACAGACAATACCACACAAGGCAGGAAATGGACAAGCTAAAGGACGGGAACTGAAAGCTGCAAGCAGCCACTGAAACAGGGAACAAACACTGACAGACAAGAGACAGAACTAAAAGCTGCCAGGCAGCCACTGAACAAGAAACACAGACTAACAGAAACTAAACACAGAAAAAGAAACAAGGCAAGGAAACAAGCAATGAACCTAAGCTAAACTACATACAGACTAACTAGAAACAAACAAGAAGCTAATACAAGAAACCAGACAAGGCAGAAGTGCAACAAGCACCAACAAACCAGGGCCTTAGGCGATGCAAAGGCAGAAGCTTCTAGGTGGCTAATAAAGGCCACATACAAGGGAGTTCACCAGGTACGGTGCTAAGTTCCAAAACTCCCAAGACAATCTGGGAGGCTGGAAGATCCGGACTGGACCGGCCTGACTTCTGGAACCTGGGAAACAGCACACAGACAGTCCAGTGCAGCCACCAGATCTGGCCACCAGGTGGCGAGATGACTGAGAGCCTGAAACATGGGCATGATCGTGACAATGGCCATCTGAATTTCAGTTCCCTGGACAGGCCCATTCAAGGTATCCAGTTGTTCCTGGGTCACAGAAGGGAGCTGGAGACCCCGGAAGAAAGCCTCCCTCTGTTGTATGTCACATTGTCCTGAATCGTAAAGAGACTTATACAAATCGACAAACGCCTCTTGGAGCTCTGCATCCCTAGTTAACACCTGCCCTGTTGAGGATTTGATACACGTTATTAGTTTCTTTGCCAGTCTATTGCGAACTAAAGTAGCTAATAGCCTTCCTGTCTTGTTCCCCCATCTGTGGAATTGATATTTATAGAATTGTATATCTCTCAATACTCTTTTGTTCAAGTTATCATTGCTCTTAAAAAATAAGATGAAAGCTAGCTCGAGGTGATGAAATTGCTAGGATTAAATTTAGAGAGTTAAAACATAATTTAATCCTAGCCATTTTGAGGCATATTTTCAAAGCACTTAGCCTTCCAAAGTTCCATAGGTTTCTATGGAACTTTGGAAGGCTAAGTGCTTTGAAAATATGCCTCCTTGTCACCTCGAGCTAGCTTTGCCCTGATAACCTGTAACACCCGAAACTGAGCGAGAAGCTCCCCATCACATTGCTTGCGAGTTCTAGCTGTGTACTCTATGATTTTTCCTCTCAGCACTGCCTTCCCTGCTTCCCAGAAAGTGACAGGGTCAGTGTCTTCCAGGTCATTGTCCCTAAGATAGTTCCCCCACTCCCCTTGAAGGAATTCCCTAAATTCTGGCTCTCGATAAAGTGTGGGGTTCAAACGCCAGCCCATATTATTCCTGCTCCTCATGAGGCTTAAATCCACCCACACCAGACTATGATCCGAGACTACCCCCACCTCGATCTCTGTGGAGCAGCTGACAGGGAAGAGAGCAGATGGCAACAACATGTAGTCTAGTCTAGCCTGACACTTGTGGACATGAGAGTTAAAAGTACATTCTCTGTCATCTGGATGGAAGATCCTCCAGGCATCCACTAGTCCTAGTTCCTTTTGCAGGAGCCCTATTCCTTTGTCCTCCAACCCCTTTGGCCACACTTTCGGTGCTTTACAGTCTATTTGAGGATCTGCCATTATATTAAAGTCCCCTCCCACCACCAAGTGATATTCCTGTAGCGGCATCAGCACGGCCAAGAGCTGGGAGAAAAATCTCTGCGAATAAACATTTGGGGCATAAACAGATCACAGAGCTACCTTCAACCCTTGTACCACGACCACCCATATGACATATCTCCCTCCGGGTCTTGGACAATTTTATGACGTGCTTTCTAGTGATCTGCGACAGCTTCATGTACTGGAAAGGCCCTAGAAGGCCCCCTGGTACTGGCCTCCTGCGAAGCAGAGGCCTCCAGGTCCTCTATATTAAGGCTTCCAGCGCCGTCCTCCTTTATCTCTCAGGCGCTCCTCCTTGTGGAAAATCCTCACAGCCGAAGAGTCCCTCTGCCTGGTCAGTAAGGACACAGTCCTCCACCTCCTCTAGCCCCGTCTGCTCAGAAAGAGCCACCACAGAGGGGGCTGCAGGCAATTGTACTAAGGACCCCTCCTCAGACCCCAAATAAGCTCTATGCTTTTTAAAGGAGGAGAAATCCTTTGGGGAAAAGCCCAATATCCCCTGGCTATCCCCAGACCCCCCAAGAGGTTCAATGCCAGAAGCTGCAACAGTGGGGGGGGGGGGGGGGGGAGGTCCTCTTCAGCAAATAATCCTGATGGAGGAGCAAAATAAATTTGGGAGAAACCCCCTCCCCTGAAGCGGAGGAACCCGCAGCCATGGCCCCTGAGCCACAGACAGTAGTGCCTAGCGTTCCCCCAGACTCCCCTAACAAAGGAGAAGAAACTTTGCCCAAAACCACTACCGGAGCTGCCTCCGTGGCGGTTCGCAAATGGCACACGAATCGCGAGGATCCGTCGGGAATGCACACTCTGGGGGGGGCACTGCTCCCTCAAGTCCCGCCAAGTCAGCGCACCCAGCGCTTCAAAGACCCGTTTTAAAGGAAGGGCGACAGGAAGGAAAGGAGGGCTGTTCTGGGAGAAGAGGGCGGGCAGGTGAGGGCTGGGGTTGAACTGGAACTTGGGTGCTTATTGGGGAGCAGGTGGGGGAGGGGAGAATCGCTGGACATGGATGGGAGGGAAGGGGAGAGAGGAGAAATCACTTAGACAGCCTTTCTAGGGCCCGTTTCATTTTTGGAGAAACAGGCTTTTTTGCTTGTGTGATTATAATCAAAAATAGCTTTTTGCATGTGATGTATTCAATGCAGTCGCACTTACTTTCTGCCAGGGCTGATTCAGCGATGCCTATAACAAGGAGATTTATGACCAAGAAGAGCACACTGTCATATCCACATATCAGGAGCATCAGAGGTCACCTGATCTACTGGCACATGCGTGTGGCGATCTCCACATGCTGCCAGATCGCTGCTCTACTGTGGAAGTTGCCACACTCATGCGTCAGGTTCTGTTCTTCCTGCTCAGATTATAGGTCTATCGTAGTGGCAAGAGTGCATGCTAACTGCAGTGTTATTGCCTTAATAGTAACATAGCATGCCTATTAAAGGAATTAGCATGTGCTAAAAGCCCAAGTCAAGCACAAATGTTATGTGTAGTTAATCAGCTCTAACAAACCAAAAGCAAGGAGAGGATTGTGCCTAGCACGTGTGAACAAAGGGCTTGTAGTAAGCGTGGCTCTTATGCACATGCCTAGACAAACCTGAAAGAGCAAGCACACATCCGTGCTGTTCGTCTGCACTTTTAAATGAGTGTTTCAAAAATTGTTTGTACTTTACATTTTTGAAAAGCTCATATTTAAGCACAGAAAAACAGGCACCAATGTGTGCTTTCACTTTGGTTTTGGTTGGGCTTGTGCACATGCTTGGTTCTCATTAGCAGTGCGCAAACTTGCTTGGGCAAGAAGAAGAAATCTTCACCTGAAAACCTTTACACTGACCCTGACCTGGCAGTAAATTTTCAGCATTATTGGCCATTTGGCCATTATTTCCTTCTGTGCATTGGGAATGAATTCTGTTTGTCCTCATTTGCATCTATTTAAATGCATTTGCAGTGATGTTTAGTGTACATGTTAACACAAGTGCTCGAACCCTTTGAGCATTTTGCAGACAATAATGTGTGTGAAAATCAGGCGCTAACAGCTTTTTAGATTTGAGCATTTACCCCTAGGAGACATCAATACCTTGGACCAGCTTTAACCTCTTTGAATCCCTGTGTTGTCTGGGATCTGCCTTCAGGAAAGGCTTAGGAGAGAGCTCCCATATCTTCCCAAGCTGCAGGTCTTGTGTGTGTCCAGTAAATGGCATCTTCTAGACTCCTGCATTGCTCTTCTTTATGCATGTATGCATGGACTTGCACATGCATTGTACATTCTCGTACTTTATGCCTCAGAATATGTGAATGAACAACCTTTCTATGCCCTGTAGCTTTATTTTACTGTTACTGCAATTTTGAAAACAGGATTTTCCCTTGTAACCACTTTGAATGTAAATTCTTAATGCATATTCTGTGTGTGTCATATTCTACACGTGGAAATAACTGATGTATATATGAGTGTGTAAGTACACATCAATATTTTCACTAAGCTGTGCAATCACTCAACTTCTCTGTTGAAGCAGTGTACCAATCCTGGCCTGCTACACAGACAAAAATACTAGGTCTAGGGGGCATGCGACAGTGGCGTAGCCACAGGTGGGCTTGGGTGGGCCAGGGCCCACCCATTTATGTCTCAGGCCCACCCAACAGTAGCACATGTTCAGTGGTAACTGGTGGGAATCCCAAACTCCGCCAGCTGAAGATTTCCCCCTGATGGTAACAAAAACACTACTCTCCACGACACCGGCACCTGCGCATGCTCAGTTTTCAGTGCATGCTTGGTGCCAAGGTGGAAAGAAGCATTTTCCCACCAGCTGAGATAATTTTTTTTTTTTTTTGCGGGGGGGGGGGGGGGGAGAACACTTGGTGCCCACCCAATTCTTGCCTAGGCCCACCCAAAATCTGTTGTCTGGCTACGTCCCTGGCATGCGATGAAGTTACAAAGTAGTAAATTTGAAATGAATCTGAGAAAATGTTTATTCACTCAACGTGTAATTAAACTCTGGAATTTGTTGTCAGAGAATGTGGTAAAGGCAGTTAGTTTAGCAAGGTTTAAAAAAGGTTTGGACAGCTTTCTAATGGAAAAGGCCATAGACCATTATTAAAATGGACTTGGATAAATTCCACTGCTTATTTTTGGGATATGCAGCATAAAACGTATTGAGCTTTTTTGGGAATTTGCCAGGTATTTGTGACCTGGATTTGCCACTCTTGGAGACAGGATTCTGGGCTTGATGGACTATTGGTCTGTCCCAGTGTAGCAATACTTATGTACTTAACTGAGGCACCTTGGTGTTGATATGAATCGCCATGAGATCAATCTCCGGCGTTCCCCACTGCTGCTGAATCATAAAGAATGCCGCCGCTGAGAGTTCCCATTCCGTGTGATCTAGGAGATTGCGGCTAAGAAAATCTACTTGCAGACTGAGCTGCAGCTCCTTGTGACTCTGGGCAAGTCACTTAACCCTCCATTGCCCCTGGTACAAAATAAGTACCTGAATATATGTAAACCGCTTTGAATGTAGTTGCAAAAACCTCAGGAAGGCAGTATATCAAGTCCCATTCCCTTCCCCTTTGGCCCCGAGATTCGTGCCCTATTCTTTAAGGGTAAAACTGATAAAATCATACAAGCCCTTATTCCTTGTCCATTGATTTAACAGATTTGTATGATCTCCTGAAAATAATGAAGGCATAGTGTCAGATACCTGGACCTCTTATACCCCTCCTTCCCAAACTTTAGTTTCCATGTGTTTGAAAAAATATTCCTCTTCTCTACTGTTACTTGGACAACTGCCCAGTATTTCTAATGAGAAACGCTTCAGGGAGTTTTATTAAACAGCTAACCCACTATCTGGTATACATGCTTAACACTGGTTCTTTTCCTTGCAGTATTGGGCATATTATACTAACAACTATCCATAACAATTCCTCTTTAAAGACCAATGATGTAATCTGTTAACTGAGGTGATGGAAGGAATATTTGGAACATTATAATACCCTACATGAATCTCGGTGCAGTTTTAGATGTGGTTATAGCCCGGAAACAGTTTTGGGGACCTTGCTATCGGAATTTAGAAGAGAGATTAATGATGGTAAAAGGGTTCTTTTAATGCAATTTGTTATATTGAGTGCGGTTGATTTCGTGATCACGAAATCCTGTTGAACTTAAGTCATTATGGTATACATGATTTAGAAA